>NC_134020.1:14631750-14869250 GCF_040712315.1 Castanea sativa
TACTATTGAACTGCATTCCATGCGGAGGGTGTTTTTGTCATGGTACTACAAAATAAGCCTGTTAAAGGGATGAGATGTGGTTACACATAATTCTAGACAATGGTATACACTAGACTAAGTATTTTAGTATCCTCTATGCTGAGTTCTTACTATTATTACTTAGAGGCTAAATGTAAAACGGCATATTATTAGTGTTTGATAAGAGTTATCATGATAGCACTAGTAATGAGAATTGTTCTCAATCAATCATAGTATTTTATGTTCACTCTATGCTGAGGGATATTGAATATGAGATTGGATTGTCATTGCATATATTATTTTATGGTTTTATTAAGGTTCCATATTATATGCTTTTATGCTAAATTGATAATGTCCCATTTACTTATTATATTCATGTTTATTATTTTCAGATTTTGTCATGGCATCATTTAGCCCACTTGTTTCTATTCTTAACCAAAACAAACTGACTAGATCCAACTATGTTGACTGGAAAAGAAATTTGGACATTGTTCTTACCTCTGAAGAGCACAAGTATGTGCTTACTCAACCATGTCCTAAATTTCCTTCATTAGATGCTCCTTCGAGAAAAACATATGATCGTTGGCGTAAATCTAATGAGATGGCCAAGTGCTACATCCTAGCATCTATCTCAAATGTTCTACAAAGATCAAATGCAGGATGTAGAACTTGCTTCGGACATAATGCATAGTCCGAAGGAGATGTTTGGTGAGTGTGGCCATTCTCAGAGGCAAGAAACCATGAGGCAAATTTATAATACCAAAATGGCTGCAGAAGTTCGGTGAGGAGCATTGTCTTAGGATGATTGCTAATCCGAACACATTAGAAGTTTTAGGTGCCGACATTGATGGAGAATCCCAAGTGGATATGATACTCCAAATCACTACCAGATCATTCAAGGAATTCGGACTCAATTATAATATGAACAAAAAGATTTATTCTTTGTCTCGAATTAATGAATGAGTTAGTGGCGGCGGAAGGCATCTTTGGTACTTCTAGTGTTGAAGCCAATGTGGGTGAAGCTTCTACTTCTCAACCTAAGTCGAAAAAATGGGAGAAGAAGAAGGACTTCACTAAGAAAGATGGTAAACAAATTGCCTTAGGGGTTGCCAACAAAGGAAAGAAAACCAAAGGAAAGTGTTTCCATTGTGGTGAGAAAGGACATTGAAAGAGGAATTGTCCAACATTCAAGGCTGCCAAGAATAAAGGTATGAAAAGTTCATTTCGTCTTGAAATATGTTTGGTACGAATCCAACTGATTCCTGGTGTGTGGATTCGGGTTGTACTAATCATATCTGTCAATTCTTTGCAGGGGTTCCAGAGACCAAAACGTTGAATGAAGGAGAACTATTTCTTACTTTGGGCCGATGGGAGCAAGATTCCGGTTGAAGCCGTTGGAGTGTTTAATTTGTGTTTTAAGTCTTGAGCTTTAATATTGGAAGATCGTTTATATGTACCTAATGTTCGTAGGAATTTAATTTCGCAACTTACTTAGGTAAACATGGATATTGTATTATCCCGAAAGACAATGTTGTAATAAAGAAGGATAAAGTATTTATCCGTTCGGCAATATTGTGGATGGTCTTTATATTTTAACTCCCCGATAAGCATGAATTATACAATTCTAATTAGATAGTAGCTTTCATGTGAAATCATTAAAGAGAAAGTTTCCTTCTACTAGTGATGCATATCTATGGCACTTGCGTTTAGGTCATATTAATTCAAGTAGGATTCAAAGACTAATCAAAGATGGACTTTACAGCCATGGACTTTGATGATTTTCCAAGCCAGAATCTTGTTTGGAAGGAAAGATGACCAAACGACCTTTTAATGCAAAGGGTAGAAGAGCCCAAGATTTGCTAGAACTAGTACATTCAATGTATGTGGTCCTATGTCAATCCAAGCAAGAGGTGGTTATGAGTATTTCATTACTTTCAGCGATGATTACTCTAGATTTGGTTATGTGTACCTAATGAAACGGAAAGTCCGAAGCCTTTGAAAAGTTCAAAGAGTTTAGGGCTGAAGTTGAGAATCAATTAGGTAAACACATAAAGGCCATTCGATCTCGATCGAGGTGGCGAATACCTTCTTGGTGATTTTAAGGATTACTTGATCGAAAATGGGATTATATCCCAATTGATCGCACTGGAACTCCACAACAAAATGGTGTAGCGAGAAAGAAGGAATATGACTCTTTTAGATATGGTTAGGTCCATGTTGAGTTATTCAACTCTACCATTTTCTTTTGGGGATATGCCTTGAATACTCGCAATGTATCTTCCGAATTTAGTACCTTCGAAGTCTATTCCTAAAACACCCGTAGAGTTGTGGAATGGGCGTAAGCCTAGTATGAGACATCTCCACATTTGGGGTTGTCCAGCACATGTGTTGAAAGGAAAGTCGACAAGTTACCTAAAACGAAGTGGTATTTTTTGTAGGGTATCCAAAAGGAACAGCTTGGAGGTTTATTCTATAGTCATAAGGATAATAAAGTGTTTGTTAGCACAAATGCCAAATTCTTGGAAAATGACTATATGAATAATTTTACTCCTAGAAGTAGAGTTGTCTTGGCTGAAATGAATGAACTTTTGTAGTTGAACAATCAATGGATGAAACTAGGGATGATGTGACCGTATTAGATACACCACTTGATACTACTCATGAGATGTCTAGTACACAAAGTGCCTCGTCGTAGTGGGAGAATTGTTCGGCCTCCTATAAGATTTGTGGGTTTAGGAGAAACTTATGAGGCTATCTCGAAGAGGCCGAATCGGATCCTTACACTTATGATGAAGCAATAAATGATATAGATGCACATCATTGGGTCCAAGCTATGAAATCTGGAATTGGATTCTATGGATTCCAATCATGTATGGGATCTTGTAAAGGCGCCTAACGGCATTAAACCCGTTGGTTGCAAATGGGTTTACAAGAGAAAGAGAGGGATAGATGGAAAGGTTGAAACCTTTAAAGCAAGACTAGTGGCGAAAGGGTATACACAAAAAGAAGGTATTATTGATTATGATGAAACTTTTTCGCCGAGCTAGCCATGCTTAAATCTATCGTAAATTCTCTTATCCATTGCGCTCATTATGATTATGAGATTTGGCAAATGGATGTCAAGACTGCATTTCTTAATGGCAATCTTGAAGAAGAAATATACATGTCGCAACTTAAGGTTTCATAGCAAAGAACCAAGAGCATATGGTATGCAAGTTGAATAGGTCCATTTATCGACTTAAACAAGCATCTAGGTCATGGAACATCAGATTTGATCAAGCAATCAAGTCATATGGTTTTGAACAAAATCTTGATGAACCATGTGTGTACAAAAGGCATCGAGACAAAGTAGTAATGTTCCTAGTGCTTTATGTTGATGATATTCTACTCATTGGAAACGATGTAGGGGTAATGTCATCGATTAAAGTTTGGTTGTCAAGCCAATTTGATATGAAGGACTTGGGTGAGGCTAACTTTATTCTAGGGATCAAGCTTTGGCGAGATCGCAAGAATAAGATGTTAGGCTTATCACAAGCCGGATATATATAGATAAGGTTCTAGAACGGTTTAGCATGCAAAATTCCAAGAAAGGATTGCTTCCTTTTAGACATGGAGTTCCTGCTGATGACCAAAGGCCTAAGACTCAAGAGGAAGAAAATATGATGAGACAAGTTCCCTATGCTTCGCAAAGTGGGAAGTCTCATGTATGCCATGCTTTGTACTAGACCGGATATTTGTTATTCGATTGGCATGGTCAGCCGATATCAATCAAATCCGGGACCAAAACATTGGCAAGCCGTAAAGCATATTCTCAAGTATCTTAGGAGAACGAGAGATTATATGCTTGTTTACCATAGTGAGGATTTGATTCCCATTGGCTATACGGATTCGTACTTTCGCCGTATCTAGATTTCAGAAAATCCACTTCAGGATGTGTTTTCACCTTGGGAGGTGGAGCCATAAGTTGGAGTAGTGTTAAGCAATCTTGTATTGCGGACTCCACCATGGAAGCCGAGTACGTTGCTACTTGTGAAGCAGCAAAGGAGGCTGTTTGGCTCAAGAAATTCCTTTCTGATCTTGGTGTAGTGAGAATGGAGCAAGTTCCCATCACATTGTTTTGTGACAATAGTGGAGCGGTTGCACAATCCAAAGATCCAAGGAATCACAAGAAAGGAAAGCACATTGAGAGGAAGTACCACATCATTCGAGATATTATTGCTCGTGGAGATGTTGTGGTAGTAAAGATTGAAAGTGCAAATAATCTAGCAGATCCTTTTACCAAAGCCTTACCTCAAAGGACTTTCGAGTCACATTTGGAGGGAATGGGAGTTAGATTAGTGCACAATAGTCTTTAGGGCAAGTGGGAGATTGTTAGGATTAGTGCCTTTAAATCCTATTGTATGATGCTATGTATGATATTATGTATGACATTATGTATGACATGATGTATGACTTAATATTGTATTTGATAAAGTTATTTTATTATTATCTAAAATAGTGGTTACGTGAATATGGGACATTATCATATAGTCCATGAGATGCATTGTATGTGATTTATGTGAAAAGTCACGAAGATGTAAATCACAAGTTCTTTGTAAAACTCGAATTAATAGTTCGTAGTCGGTGATGAAATTGGGCATTTCATGCGAAGACTATAACGTGTCAACTAAGATGATTTGTCTTGATCATGGAAGTAGAAGCTTCTAGTTGATATGTTGATATGTTTTAAGAGTTAAAACATATTGAACAGACATTGTGAGATTTATTATTCTTCTAACGACCGTCAAATGAATAATAAATCTCACGACTTCTATTTGCATGAACTCTTAATCCTAAGAGAATAATGGACACGATCATGAAGTGTAGGTTGCTTTGATATATCGTAGTGAGATCTGAAATAACGGTCAAAACCTCGGTATGTTGGGCAGCCACATTTAGTGTTGATGGAACATATATTCTCAAGATGGAATTCATAATCTCTTGATGGAGATATAAAATATTCCCTTGAGATAAGTTTAATGGTTTCTATTCGGAGAGTTAGGCCTAACCACTTTAGTAAGAAATTACTAAAGTATATATTTATGAAATTGGATTTCATAAATATATAATGAATAACTTTAAAGAATTAAACCGGGTACTCAAGGATAAGATGTAGTAATTTACAAAGTGGCCTACATTTATGACTTTGTGTTACTACGAATATTTTATGAAGGGGTTACGTGTATAATAAAGTTTTGGGATATAATTTATTAATAAGGCCTAGAGTGCAATTATATTTATATAGTGGTATTAAATATAATTAATGGTAACTTTGTACTTGTCAAGAGTTGACGGAAAAGCCCAAGGCCCATTGGAGCTAGTGTCTTATTGGTCCCTTTTGGTCCCACTCCAAGCCACACACTAAAGCCCAATTGGAAAGGCCCAATAGGCCAACCCAATTAGATAATCAGTTAGTTATAAAGGGAGAAACATACAGAATTTTTATTGGAAGAGATTAGAAAAGAAAAAAAAATGGTGTGTAAGAGAGTGTGAGACACACTTTCATTCTCTCTTAAAAACTGATTGAGAGACCACACATCTTGGGCGTAAAGTGGAATTGGAGTGAAGATTAAAAGTGTTCCCAAGTGCTTCTAATCTTTGTTTTGAATTTCTCCACACCAAGGTACGCTATCTTGTTCTTAAATTCTGAAATTTATGTAGTGCACGTTATCAATCATGAATGAAATAGACCCTAGTTCGTCGCTTCCGCTGTGGGTTTTGCATGAGATGCAAAACCAGATTTTTTCCTTCACTTTGGCCGGTACCCCACTAGTGCTGTCTGTTGCTTCTTTGTTCTCTTGTTCTTTAAGTACCCTAATTGGCGCATGTGGATGATCAACTCACTGATCAATTTTGAGCATCATCATTCTTAAAATTTTATTGTTGTGTAAAAGATATGAACAAGAATGTATAAACTCATCATCTTTAAGTATATTTTGTAAACATTGATGGTGCAGTATTCAGGGACATAGGCCGTGCAGGCATTAGAGTAGTTGTTCAAGATGAACGGGGTATGGTAGTTGCATCCCTATCCCAAAATGTTGCTCTTCCATTCGTAGTGTCAAAGGTTGAAGCTTTGACAACAGAAAAAGCCATTGAGCTTGCTAGGGGCATAGGTATATCGAATGCTATATTGGAAGGAGACTTAGAGACTATCATCTCCTCTCTAAAATCTGAAGAAATTTCCTTTGCCCCTTATGGCCACTTAAGTGTCAAAGGTTGAAGCTTTGACAACAGCAAAAGCCATTGAGCTTGCTAGGGGCATAGGTATATCGAATGCTATTTTGGAAGGAGACTTAGAGACTATCATCTACTCTCTAAAATCTGAAGAAATTTCCTTTGCCCCTTATGGCCACTTAATTGCTGTTGTTTAAATTTTTGCGAAATCCTTTAGCTTTCTTAATTTTTCTCGCATTCTTCGCCAAGGAAACACCATAATTTATAACCTTATTAGACATGCTAATATGTCACAGGTTCTCTAGTGTGAATGGAAGATGTTTCACTACACCTTTTAGCTATACACCAAGCTGATATGGCTCTTCTTTAATGTAATGATCAACCTGTTTCTATAATAATAATAAAAAAAAGAGTAGATTTGGAACCAAATTTAACTTTAATACAATTATATTGATACAATCCAAGTGAAACTATGTTTCTGCCCTATTTTTAAAAAGTTTTCTTGCCGAATAATTTAAATCATTAAAACATGCACTCTTAAAAACATAGATGCTTATTCTTTACAACATAGTATACAATAGAAATTAAGAATTAATTACAACTTATCCACGTGTGATTTGACCAACATTTAAGTTGTCTACTTGTGGTTTGAAATTTGACACTTTACTTACTTGAAGTTAGCTCAATTAGAGTTTCGTAACTCACATTTGTTAAAAATATGGCTAAATATATAATTTTGCTCAAGTTTTATGTCTTTTTCCTCCCAAAACATAAAACACATACAACAACAAGACAAAACAAGATAAAAAATGGAGGGTTTTGTAAAAAATAATATTTGGAACCTATATTAAAAACTCCTAACAACAATTACAAAATAATAACAAATCAAACAAAAAAAAAACAATAAAATTAAGCAATTAGCAATAAAAATATGGTATTGGTCTCTCTCTTAACTCACATAGACTTTATCTCCTCTTTGTTTGGTGGGTTTTGTGTGCATTTATTTGTTTGTTTTTTAATTTGGAGTCGAAGGCTTAGCAGTGGAAATGATATTGACTTGCTTGATTAGGGGCCTAATAGAAGTAAACTTGAGAAAATATAAAGAAAGAAATTCTTTTGGCTGGAGTTTTGATGAATGGGATGCGGAGAAGAGATTACGATGATTCTTAATTTTTACAAAACCCTCTTCTCTTTCTTTTCTTTTTTTTCTTTTTTTTTTTTAATCTTGTCTTGTTTTTGTATGTGTTCTTTTGTTTTTGAGAGTGAGAGACATAAAAGTGAAGTAAAATTACATATTTACTCTTTTTTTTCTTTTTCTTTTATTATTAAAAGATAGAATTTTTACTCTAATCTAATCTAAGTGTATATGTGTGTGAAACTCCCTTCTAGAGTCTTTAACCCTAGCCTTTGCCCTCCACGCCCCACAAGCATTTATACTTGTGAAGTAATTATCGCACCAAGGATGCGCAGTGATATATATTACCCTTATTTTTAATAAGGGTGGTTTATGGAACTTTAACTGAGCTAACCTCTCCAAAATTTTTGAAAAAAATAATTTTTTTTTTGGAAATATCTTAAATAATTTTAAAAAATTTAAATAACCTTATCATATTTCCCCCCAAACCTGATAATAAACATTGTCTATCCTTAAAAAAAAAAAAAAAAAGATTTGTGACCACCCTAAGTTTTTTTTTTTTTTTTTTTTTTATGCCCAATAAAATTAAACTTTGGTCCATAATTTGGTCTACTTAACAATTTATTAGGGCCTTTCAAGCAAAAAAAAAAAAAAAAAACAGCCCAAAAAAGATTTGCACATTACTATTTTACTTTTCATGCCAAAAAAAAAAAAATTATAAATGGCCTCCTTAAAGATAAATTCTTGACTCTGTCACTGGCTAACCTTAAGTGGATAAAGTGTCAAATTTTAAACCATATATAGGCAACTTAAATTTCAGTCAAATCATAGGTGGGTAAGTTGTAATTTGCCCAATAAATCTAGAATAAGCAATTTGTGACATTTACTCAATTCACTCTTATTTTAATTACAATGTTGGTCCTGGAGGTAATACTAGATTTAATTAAGACATTTACTCAGCGCACCATTATTTTTAGAATTACTTATTTTTTTCTTTTTAAATATTGTATATCGTTAAAGCAATTTGTGACATTATTTTTTGTTTGGAATCAACTCAACTTAAATCTGAGTTTGTTTGGAAGGATTTTAGGGAGGATAGAAAAATTAGAGAAAAAAAAAGGAGAGAGAAAATTGGGGAGTCCAAGTGTTTTCTCTTCATACCCATAAAAAAGTTTTCTTTCCAAAATGGGAAGAAAACTGAGAGAAAAAAAAAATAGTTCTAGCAAAAACCAAATTTGCCCCTTTGTGCGTTGAGTTACGTATTTCACTTTTCCTTGTTATTATTTTTTTTTCAAGCTCTTTAAGTTTACGTCGCTTTTTTTCTTCTTCAATGTTTTAATTAAATAGTAGATTTTGTTTTTTTTTCCCCTTTTTTTTATCAACGGTGGTGTCAGTGGTGGCTTTCATTTTTTTTTTTTTTCTGTTTTTTAGAAGGTAAAGAAAAATAAAATAATATTAATGATGTGTAAAATTTTATAGAATATATTTTTAAAAAATTTAAATTGATAATAATTTTTTTTTTAATGATGGCAAGGAAACTATTGTTATATTATGTAATAGGGCATCAAAGTAATTCTATACAAAATATATTTTTATTCTTTTACTTTTTTTTTTCAATCAAAACAAATGAGTTTTTCATCCCTTCACTTTTATATCTTTCCAATCAAATATAAATGGAGGAAATTAAAATCTCTTCTATCTTCTCACGTTTCAGTCTTCTTCTTCTTTTCCATTCTTTCACTTTTCTATCTCTCTAACCAAATAAATCAATAATAATTTTTTCACTAAAAAAAAAATTATAAACTAAGGGTTGTGTTAATGGGCACCATGCGGTGCCCATTAAGCACAAAATTTTTTATTTTTTTCTAACACAATATTGTCTTTTTATCAATTTAATTCAATTTTTCAGTTTTGTAGTACTCTTTAAATTTTTTTTTTTTTTTAAATCTTTTCTGCATTTAACAGCACCAAGTGGTGGTAGTGGTTAACGTTCTCCATAAACTAAAAAAAAAACCATATATTTTTGTCATTTTCCCTTTGCTTAAAAAACTAAAATTTGACCTGCGGTTTTCAATCAGCAACTGCAAGTAGCAATAGAATAGATGCGCCTCGGTTTGTGGTCTGTTTTGTTTGTGGTCTCTCTTGTTACTCTTTTTTGCAGATTTCTGCCTTTTTTGGGCTCTGTGTTGGGAGAAAGTACATAGTGTTTCATTACTCCACATCAGCACTTAGTTGGTGTTTCTAAGCCAATAAAAAAGTGACATCTGTCTAAAAGAAACAGATCAGCATACTACACCTTCTACACCTGAAAAGACAAATATACCCCAGAAAAATTTCAAGCCCCCGCCTTTAACACCCTTTTCCCCTTCTTCAACAAAATCAAAACTCTCTCTCCAATTTCCATTTCTACTTTTTTCTCACCGCACCACCATATTCTCTCCTCTCAACTCCGAAGCTCCACAACCACTGCCTAGCGTTGCCACTGAAATTTTTTTCAAAGACTCGCCCTCTCTTGCTTTTCCCCTTTTCGCAAAATCAAAAAATTTTCATCTCTTTCTCTATCCATTTCTCTCGGCACCACTAGAGCACACCAACACCTCCATGACTCCATCTTCTCTCTCTCAACTCCAAACCTTGACAACCGCTGCCTAGCATCGTCGCTGGAGACCGACCTTTGTCTCGTCAGAAAAACGCCCAAAACTGTCTCTCTTTCTTGTTGTTTCCAACCACCGACACCAGAAGTTTTCTTGCCGCTTCTAACACCTGAATTTGCAAAGAGAACCAGTACAATCAAGTTCTTCTTCGAGAATCCAGTTCACTTCTCAAGGACAACGGTCAAAAGCACGATTCCCATCCAAGCTCTCGACCCTCAAAAAGATGAAGAAACAGAGTAACCAAACATCAATGACAAAACCGGTGCTTTCACATCCCAAGTCACTCTCTTTCTCTTGTATAATTTTCCCATACATGTCAAATTTATCATTTTTCTTTTGTGGGTAACTTTATATTTGGCCAAAATGTCTTTTTTCGCATAGTCCATAATTTTACTAAATTTTTTGTGAATTTTAAGAATAATTCTTGCATAATATTATGCTACTTATAATGGGTTTGTGACATATTTCTACAAATTTGAGGTATCACATCAGAATGATATGTGTTAAGGTCACCATGTTTGTTCGGGTACATTGTAGCTAATGGTTTGGATATCAAGAAACGCTTGTATTCCATAGTCAGTTCTACCATTTTGGTTAGCAAATTCCTGAATTAGAGAAGATATGAACTTTAGGTAGATGCATGTCTTTTGAGTTTAAGTCCAGTTAAAGAGCATGTGTAGACATAAAATGTGGCCCAACTTGTGATGCGTTTAGCTTTTATTTGGATATCTATCTTGCTTTTGTTAAGATTATTGATGAGAATTAGCTATAACCTGTTCTACATTGTCCAAAAGTTTTTTTAAAACTCTGGTTATCTATGTTTATTGCTTCCTCTATTGGATGATAGGATAAGTGCTAATCTGATGGAATTGTTGAATACAGTGGTGAGTACCTTTTTCCCCTAATCAGGTTCAACTTCACTGATCATGTCCCTTCACTTGTCTTAACCAGTGTTGATAAATTTTCTTCATCATCCATAGTCCACATGAATGAGTTATGTCTTGATGTTGTAACTTATTTGGTGAGGCTGCTTTAAAATTAGGGAAATGTGATTCCAAAAGGTCTAGCATCATCATTGGTTCTCTTTATGTATACTTACTGCCTTGGTATACTATGAGTATAGCATGAGACTGAATAAACTTTGCTGGATCTGATTATTTACTTGTCCAGGTTAGCCATGAATGCAGGGCAATTAGCTACTAGTTTACATTGAAAGGATTCTTTTAAAGTATTGTTTTCTATATTCCTGATGAATAAAAAAATAGTTTAGATTTTGAGTTTATTTTTAATCAGGCTATTGGTTGGGTGCATTTGTCTAGCTTTCCTTTTTATATTGTACACTAAGTAGATCTAAACTGGCAATGCCTATCCGCTATAATATGCCATGTTATTTTTTTTTCAATGTTTTTACAACATAATACAAGATTAACATGTAGATGGATGGATGGGAAATTTTTTTTTATTGATTAGACATATACTATTTGTGATTGTAAAATTCCATGTCTGTTTAGATGTGAAATTTTTATTCAGGTGCCTATGTTATGACACTTGTTTACTGCCTGCCTTTAAGCCATTAATAATTATTTTCTCTGTTGCTTTAGGGTGGAATGCCTGCATTGCTTTAGTCGCTGGTAACTGTGTTGTGTGGTAAGTTATATGTCCATTTCCTGACTTTAATTTTTTATTTGTAGGTTAAGTGCACCCAGTGGGTTTTGATTTTTGAACCCATGAGTGCCATTGAGCCAGAGCTCATTGATCTATCTCCTGATTTAAAGGCTTATACTTACATTCGTTTCACTTATTCTTTCAGCCATGATTTTCTATAATACCAACATATTTTCTTCTGAAATTCAATTGAGAAGATAAATGTTTAGACCACTTTTCTTAGTTTATTCTATTGCATCTTCTGCACTTGAATAATGGCTCAAACTATTTACAATGTTTTATAAGCAAAAAGTTCAGTTAATGATCCTTGTATCATAACTCTAACACGATATCCAAGTTTTCCATTGTTGAGTTTTTTTACTTCTGCACTCTTCAAGATATCACACAGTTTGTATTCCCACATATTAGTTTGCTATTTTTATGGTTCTTAGCACATTGCTTGCTTTGTCTTTTTCTTTGTACTTTTTCATCATAATAGCAGAGGAGTTTTATTTACCTATCCAAAACAAAAAATCTGGTATTGTTGTTGGCTATACTGATTAGGAAATTTTTGTTTCTTGTTGGATTATTGTAGGGGGTTGTCAACTATGTAAGATTTTTCATTATAGCGATGAAGATGTCAAATATGAAGCAATGGGATAAATTGAAGCTCTGAAGTATCAATCAATGATGGATAATTACAAAATAGTTGTGAAGCAGCTGAAGTAGGCATCAATAGGGTCTTGGCTATCTTTTGTAGTTTGTTTTGGTGTGTTTATGTATGCTGGCAAAACAAAAGCAGCCTATATGTTGTTACCTTGATGTAACTTTTTGAATATTGATGCCAATAATAGTGATGTATCATAAAATTTATCTTTATGTTAGCTTTTGGTTCAATGAAAATTTATCTTTATGTTAGCTTTTGATTCAATGAAAATTTACCTTTATATAATCATTGGGTACCAAAGACAAACAGCACCATTGATTAAGGAAAGTTGCATTTTATATAATCTAAATTATAGGTATTACAGCAAACAAAAACACACTATATATAATCTAAATTCCAGAATTGTGTCCAGGAAAAAAAATCTTGCTCAAGCTTTGATAGAATAAGTATTTCAATTTGCAATGACATATTTTCAAGTTTGACAGAATAGGTATTCTCATAATAGTTTCCATGCTATTGATGTAGCAACATAGTAATGTTGCAGGTGCATACTCTAAAGCTGCAGAATTATATTAAGGACCAAAAAAAAAATTCCAGAATTATTTGCAGGTACATACACTATATCACCTAAAGCTCCAAAATTATCACCACCAAATGTATGTCGATTACATAAAACAAAAAAAACTTCACATGCCTCAGCTTTACTATCTCAGCTTAGAGCTTGTGCTTTAGTCTTTGGCTCTTCCTTTCAGCGTGTAGCTTCTTGGTTTGTCCAAGGCCTTTCTGAAAGGCTTTCTCTGGTTCAGCCACTTGGAGGAGATCTTGGCTTTGCAACGCCACCCATGATGAACATAATGGATGTTTCCATCTCAGATAAAAAGGAAGAGGCTTTAAGCCTTGTTTTTGAAAATTGCCCACATATTCAATTTGGTCACTTTGTGGCCAATGAAACAATACTGGAAGAAATCCTTCCATGAACCTGCCATGCTTCTAAAACCTTCACACACAAAATGAACCTGCCATGCTTCTAAAAGTCTTCTTGTAAACACAACCCTGGAAAAATAAAAATAAAAACAAATCCCCTTCCCCCCCCCCCCCCCCCCCGGTAAGAAATCTAAAAAAAAATAGTCTAGTTCCTATGTTTACAAATCCCATATAAATACATCATCTAATCAACATTCTTTAGGTATAACAACATATTGCCATTCACTATATTATCAAAATAACAACAACAAAAAAAAAGTCTAGCACCAAAATATTGTCATTCACTATAGAAACTAATATATAACACCTGCAACAATCTAACATTGCAATTCCACCACCATGCACATATAGAAACTAATATATAAGAATAAGAAGTACTCTTGCATTAAAAACTTTTATCATTTGCATATAATTAGTCCTTAACTAGAAGTTACTCAAACATATTCAAAATCTATCATGTTTGAGTAATTTCATTCGTTACAAAAGCTTTACAAAATGACAGCTATAATTAGTGTTTGGCTAAGCAAACACTTGTTCAAATTTTCAGCTATGTTATCTATAAAATTTTCAAGTCAAATATACTATCTAAGAGGTTCCTCCACTGTGCAATAATGACCAAAATGCTGTCCAAAAAACTGTCCAAAGATTCTGTCCATGAGCTGTGCAGTATATTGTCCAAAATACCATCCAAAAGAGTTTCTCTTCATACTTCAGAAATTTTTAGTAGGGCCCTAAAAAAAAGAGAACAATATTAGGGTAAAAAAAAAGAAGCATATATTAAAGCTTCTCCCCCTCTAGCATAAAAAGTTTAAGGTTATAGAATGTACTTGATTCAAGTGTGACATTGAGGTACTTTCTTGAAACATTCTTGTAGAGTTACACATGGGATAAGCAACAAACATTTCCGGGCTAAAGAATGATGCTTGAACATCTTCTATATAAAGTAAAAATAAAAATAAAAACACAGTAACAAATTATTAAGCTCAACAAGCAAAAATAAGAAAAATAAAAATTGAAATATTAGTTTTGTACTTACCATGTACCATACTATCTTGAAGCATTGTTGTAGAGCTAACAATAGGATTAACAATAGACGTCTCCGGGGGGAAGAAATGATGATTGAACATTTTCTTAAAAAAAAAAAAAAAGAGAGAAAGTAAGAACATACAGTTAAACTCAACAAGCAAAAAATAAGAAAAAGAAAGCTTGAGTACTGATTCCGTAATTACCATGTACCATAGAAATAGCTTTTGGAGCTTTTGAAGTGGTTGCATCTTTCACTTTCTTTTTTCTTTGCTTCTTTTCCAGTTGACTTTTTATTCTAAAATTGGTTATCTCTTTCTTTCTCACATGTGGCGGATCAAGGATTGGTCTCTTACCATCTAAGCAAGGTTGCACATCATCATCATGTATGAGATCTTGAGGACATTTTTTACCAACATCTTCCATCTTATTTGTATCTGTTGAACCCTTTTCAAGCTTGCATAATAGCTCACTTAGGCTATCCATTGCTATTTTGGTTCCATGATCAGTCAATGCAGCCCTATCACAACATTTATACCACAAAAGACTTAAGTTGCTCATACGCAATACATGAGTTGATTTCTCATTTGATTTAAATGAATCAACAGAGCAACACAACCTTTTCTTGGCATTTTTTGTCCATCTACTTGATATATATTTGTCGGGTATATTATTCACATTATTCACAAGAAAAACCCTTAAAGCATGGCTACATAACAACCCTAAAGTCTCAAATAATTTGCAATCACAACAAATACTTAAAATGCTCAATATGAATCCTTCTACTCTCCCCACTACTTAGTGAATATGTAAAGTTATCCTCACTATGATTAGTTTCAACACAATTCAATCCCATACCTGAATCAAACTCTTCTTCAAACATTCCAAACAAAGCAAGAGTATAAACTTTAGTAGCATGACTTAAAATGCCCCCTTGCTTATGAACTTTCCCAGGTGCACCATTCATACAACGAAAATCTTCATTTATTTCATCTTGTCGCATTTGTGCTGCCTTTTCCTCATAAAATTTAATAACTTCAATAAGAGACATAGATGTTTTCATAATTTGATGAAAAACACTATTTGTACTCTCACTTCTTTGGGTAGACTTCATCTTTGCAAAAAAGAAATCGAGATTGAAAGTTGGGCACCACTTTTCTCGAATTTGGTATAACCTATTCAACCATGTATTGTCCTTTAAATTATGCATCTCAATCATTTTGCTCCAAGTTGACTCAAACTCCATTTCATTTGAACACCCACCATATAAGCAATGATTAAATCTTAGATTGAAATCTGAAACACCATAGATTCCAACAAGATTTTTTTAAGCATTTTTACTAATATGCCATAAACACAGTCGATGACGAGACTCACTAAAAACCATATTAATAGCATTTGTCATCGCTTGGTCTTGATCTGTAAAAATAGATTTTGGTTGTCGACCTCCCATTGCAGCCAAAAAAGTCTCAAACAACCAAATAAATAACTGAGTTGTCTCATCTGATAAAAAAGCACAACCAAACAAAACATTGTTCCAATGATGATTGATTCCCACAAATGGTGCACAGATTAAGTTGTACTTATTGGTTTGATAAGTGGTGTCAAATATAACAACATCCCCAAAAGAGTCATAATCTAATTTTGATCTACCATCTCTCCAAAAGAAATTTGCAATTCTATTATCTTGGTCTACTTGCGCCAAATAAAAAAACATTGGATCTTCACTCTGTTTTTCTTTGAAATGATTAATAATACTTTGCCCATCACCAGCTTCCATAATTTCTTTTCTTTTTGTTTGCACAAAATTATGACAATCTCGCCTAGAGAACCCAACATTATTTGCACCACCAAGTTCTTTTGACAAAAATGAGTAAGACTTTGTTGCTTTTATACCCAAACTAACCATTGTGCTAATTATATTCCCATGAGCAGGTAGCACTTTCCTTCTTGATCTCAAGTTACATATTTCTTCTTGAGTTGCAAATTCATGATTGTGTGTGTCATTAAAGTGTGAAACACTCCAAATATCATTTTTTACGTCAAACCGGATCCTAGCACGACAACCCGTTCTTACATCTAAATTATGATACTTTTTAACATTAGAAGGGTCATCAAACTCTTTAAAACCTTGTTTTGAACACACAAATTCTCGTTGTCTAATAACACCATTATACTCTCGTTTAACCGCTTTTCGAATGCTAAATCCCCTTTTTAAAGCATACTGATTATAAAGGTTATATGCTTCTTCTTCAGACCTCACTTGCATTCCAATGTTAATTTCATCACATTCACCCAAAGTTACATTTTCAAAACTTTCCCTTTTATCATTGTCCCCAACAGCAACAAAAGCATTTTTTGAAAAATCCATGACTAGTCGAACCTAATCATGGAAAAAAAGATATATTGAATAAACATCATGAAAAGATGACTATAAATATACATAAATCACCATAAAGTCATAAAAAAGAATTGCTGCCAGCCACCCGCCAGTCCTCAACCATAAACACATTGAAATTCTAGTGGGCTTTATACCAATTATCAAATATCATAATTTTCCATAATAAATCAACGAAAGACATAAACTAAGAAAATGACAAAAAGATAGAATGAATACCTTAGAGGAGACTCTTAGGAAGAAACTATTTATTAAAATCAATTCCTTCAGCAAAAACAACAGAACAAAAGCATTGCATCAATCCCTGCACCATAAAAAAAAACTATTACAAGGAATGAAAAGAATTGTGAAATTCCAAGTAAGCCAACACATATTGCAAACTTAAATGCATTTAAAAGAAATCATCTTTAACATGAATAGCTGAAAAAGAAAGAAAAAAAATCTAACAAACAAATAATACTTGAAAATCAAGCACAACCATCAAATACATTAAATCAACTAACAAACAAAGAAAGAAGCTTTATTTCTCTACTTATAAAACTACATCATATTAACCACTTTTAATCTAATCCAAAAGAACAATTTTTTGAAAAGAAAAAAAAACCTTTTACTGTATTATTAGTGCATCCATCCTCACTAAGCATTTTAGTAAACAGTACAAGTTCCCTTTTTACAAAAGAATGTATATGTCAGTTTTTTTTTTTTTTTTTTAAATTTTAATTTATTGATTTAAAAAAAAAACAGGACACATATGTAAACAGAAAATTCAGAAAATAAAATAAAAAAGAGTGAGGAGAAACCTTCTTCCAAAGTCAGAGTTGAAAGCGGCGAGAAAACTTTTGGCGTCGTGGTTGGAAACAACGGAGAGACAATTTCAAGTGTTTTCCGATGAGACTGATGATGATCGGCGATGCTAGGTAGCACCTGTCAAGGTTTGGAGTTGATAGAGGGAAGATGGAGGTGTTGGTGACTGGTGTGCTACAGTGGTACGAGAGAAACATAGAGAGAGGGCGTTTTTCGACAAGACAAAGGTCAGTCTCGTCAGAACTGATGATGACCGGCGATACTAGGCAGCGACTGTCAAGGTTTGGAGTTGAGAGAGGGAAGATGGAGGTGCTAGTGAGTGGTGACTGAAGTGGTACAATGCGGCAAGAGAAACAGAGGGAGAGTGAGAGAGAAAGATGAAATTTTATGTTTTGGAGAAGGGGAAAAGGAAGAGTGGCGGGATGGGGGGAAAATTAGAGGGTATTTCTGTCTTTTTGTTTAATGTAACCTGAGTTGGTGAGGTGTATAAGGTGTAGACAGATGTCACTTTTTTATTGGGCTTAGAAACACCAACTAAGTGCTGATGTGGAATTCCTGAAACACTATATACTTTCTCCAGTATTGGTTGTATTGACTATCTTTGAATGAAATGAATATTCAATAAAAAAAAAAAAAAAAGAGAAAAAGATGCGCCTCAGTTGGTGTCGCGTCAGACTTGTTGCATCACTATCCAAAGCACTAGCATCAAAATTGAAATTTTAATATAGGACAGGCCTGTATGCCAAGTCTACTACCAACACACTGCACTTGCGACTCAAGTACCAATTATGCACAATGCTAGAGAAAATGATCATTTTTATAAGTTTTTTTATTAATGAACTTTAATTATTATGGAATATACAAACTTTACAACTTAGATAAAATATTTAAGTATATATTATTAAATTATTTATGTGGGAGTAGAATGGTTAAAACACGCACTTGGGCCTTGGACCTGACTTAGTGGTGTGAGTTTGTCTGAGTAGAGCCTTTGAGGCCCACAAGCCAACTCTTACTAGAAAAGTTGATGAGCTTGTTCGAGGGGCATCTCCTCGACTAAATCGGGTGAGGCTCCTAGGACACGTCATGGTGTTGGGAGAGGGAATCCTAGAAGGTCTGTTGGGTAAAGATATGTTTTACAATTATGAAAAGGAGGAGCGTATGAGAAATATCAAGGGAAAAGGCTGCTACCACCGCATTAAAAACTCTGCACCTACCTCTCTGGTCGCATTAATGGGGAAATGACATCTGAACAGTACCAATTAGCCTTACAGCTGTTATTTGGGGACTTCCAGAGGGCGGTGAATGGAGGAAAGGATCTGGATCACTGATTTATGTTACACGTGGAAGGTAGAGGGAAGATGAAGAGTGATATAAAAGGAAAGAGAGAAGGAAAGAAAGGGGGACTTTTTCATGAGTAAGTTATTATTAAAAGAAAGAAAGGCAATACAAGCTGTCCTCGGCTTACGTCCGAGGAGAATATCTGTTATTCTTATCCATTGATTGTGTGTATAGTGGCAATCTAGCCCTCTATCTGTTGTCCAATATTCATAAGACTTAGGTTTCAAGCATACACTCTACAAATTTTTATTGTATAAGGCTTTTTGGGCCTGAATCCGTCTAGTGGTTGGACCGGGTACAAATTGCCCACTTACAATTTAATTAAACTGGTTTTAAGTAGTTTAATTGATAAAATCTTTACAGTTGAATAAGGAATTTGTAGTTTAATTTTTACCTACACAAAAAATTGATTGGTATTTTAATTTAATGATAAAAAGTTATTATTAGGGAGGAAAATCATAAGTTGAAACTATGTATAAAAAAAAATATTTAATTAAATTTAAACAAATTTGGGACAGCGATTCAAGAGATATTAAACTCTGATTTCCCAATCAAGTCTTTCTCTGACTTCGTGAATATGTTTTGAGAGCCAAAAAAAAAAAAATTGGAGCTTTTCTCCATGATCACCTAGTCCTTGTTGAATAGACGAACAACGATTTAATGAACCTACCGTGTTCCCATACAATAATACCACCTTATGGATTGAGTGAATCATCTACTCGCGTCACATGTTTTCTCCACCCAACTGTTACACAAAAAGTAATATTAGTTACACAAAAAGTAATATTCATGATGCGTAGCTTGTCTTTACTTTTTACCAATGAAAAAAAAAGGACTTGTCTTTGTACTGCTACTTGTTAAACCCATCTGAATCACAACTATATAACAACGATTCGTGAAGTCAACAGACGCACCAAGACTCAGAGAGAAAGAGAGAGATGGTAGAGTATTGTGTAACAGGAGGAACAGGGTTCATAGCTGCCTACCTAGTGAAGACCTTGCTAGAGAAGGGGCATACTGTCAGAACCACAGTGCGGGACCCTGGTATGTGTCAACATATGCTAGATCTTTTGTTGTACTAGTACCATTTTTTTCAAAGATTGTCCGCCAAAACAACAAATCATAGTATAACTATTACAAAGTTGTACCATTTTTTTTCTTCTTTATTTGACAGGGGATGTGGGAAAAGTTGGTTTTCTCTTGGAGTTTAATGGAGCCAAGGAAAGGCTTAAGATCATGAAAGCGGATTTGAGGATAGAAGGAAGCTTTGATGAGGCACTACAAGGCGTTGATGGGGTCTTTCATGTTGCATCACCGGTGCTTGTCCCATATGACGACAACATTCAGGCAAAGTTACTAATTATGTTATGCAGTATACCAGTTTTCCAACTAAATTGTCATATGCACTTGGAAGTGTTAATATATTGGGTAGACCAAGAATAAATTTCCTAAATTTTCCCACTTAGTGACTATAATCTGACCATATTGATTCCTTTACGGTTTTATTTTATCATCAGTGACATCAATTGATTTGATAAAAGACTGATGTGGGCTAGTGTAAAAAGGAAAAGAAAAAATAAAAATTATCGGCAAACGCACTGTTCCCAAACAGGGTAAATAGGTGAAAATAGCCAATTCATTATTTTCCGAAAAAATTAGCAATATATCACTTTTTAAAAAATATGTAAGGATTTTTTATTATTATTTTTGAAATTTGAGTTTGTCATGAAACTCGAGTTTTTTTGAAAAAATATACTTAGAAAAATTTTGAATTTTTTTTTATG
This sequence comes from Castanea sativa, assembly GCF_040712315.1. Classification (NCBI taxonomy): domain Eukaryota; kingdom Viridiplantae; phylum Streptophyta; class Magnoliopsida; order Fagales; family Fagaceae; genus Castanea; species Castanea sativa. The sequence continues at coordinate 14,652,419 of NC_134020.1, forward strand.
ATACTTGAGTTTATGAAAAAAAATTTTATGGCACTCAAATACCATAGAAAACTCGATTTCTCTAGACTCGAGTACCCAAAAAGTGATAAATTTATATATATTTTCAAAAATGTGGTAGATAGCAATATAATTTGTAAAAATGTGCTATTCGGTTATTTACACTAGATTATATAAACTGTCACACAAATATCTACCATTGACGTGAGAATATTCACATTTTGACAAATAAAAGTGAAAGTGAAATAACCAATGTGAAAAACGTGATATGAGAGAATAAAATCCAAAAGAAAAATTGCGCATTCTCCCAATGTAAAATGGTGGTCAATGTCCAGTCATTAATGTCCTTGGTTTCCTGATTCTTTTTGAATGAAATATTAATACAATACAGAATTTTATAAATGCCATTAATATTTATGTAGGCAACTATGATAAATCCATGCATAAAGGGCACCTTGAATGTGCTGAGCTCCTGCTCAAAAGCGAGTAGTGTGAAACGAGTAGTGCTCACCTCTTCCTGTTCTTCAATAAGATACCGTGATGATGTCCAGCAGGTTTCTCCTCTGAATGAGTCACATTGGAGTGACCCCGACTACTGCAAACGCTACAACGTAATTACTTATACTTACACTTCTTGCTGCATCATGTATAAAACCACAAAGCTTTTGTTTTGAACGCAAAATGTAAAATGCAAGTTATTTTTCTGTTGCATACATTAGAGTAAAGTCTTGCTGTCCTGCAGCTATGGTATGCATATGCAAAGACTTTGGCAGAGAAAGAAGCATGGAGGATTGCTAAGGAGAGTGGGATGGATCTAGTAGTGGTGAATCCATCTTTCGTGGTTGGTCCCTTGCTTACACCACAACCAACCAGTACCCTATTCATGATATTGGCCATTATTAAAGGTTGAGTTTCACTAACATTCATTTGTTCTTATATTCATAGATGTTAATGTTCAATTTAAGTTGTTTTGCCCAACTAGTTCAATCCTCATCACCCATAACAAAACAAGGCATGATGGATTGAAAAGCAAGTAAATCACAAAGACATTACACTATATAACCCTAAACTATACTTCATTTTACATTTTACAAATGCACATTTTGCATTTTAAATTATGACTCCTATTACACTTTGCACCATACCATTAAGTATGTTGTTAACTTGGATGAAAGTTCAAAGTTTAGGGTGCAAAGTATTATAAAGAGTATAATTTAGAGTGATAAAGTGTAATTTATCTTTTGTTTTTAAAGTATTGAGAAGATGAACAATTAGATTTTTTTCACATGGTGTCATATTTTTCATTCTAAGTTAACATTAAACTTAACATTTGAGTGCAAAAAATAACAAAGGTCATAGTTTAAGGTATAAAAAGTACATTGAAAAATTTATGGTGGAAAGTGTAACATGAAGTAAAGTTTAAGCTGGTAAAGTGTAATTTCTCTAAATTTTAATGCATTATAAGAAAGAAAAAGTTACATTTGTTTCGGCTCTTCAAGAGAAAAAAGTACTTCGAAATTGATTTTTAATCCTTTTTTTTATATATATATACATATCAGATTTTTAATTATTTATTATTTATTTTTTTAAGTTCAACATCCTTTTTAACCTGTGAATTAAGTTGCAGAAGCTTTTTGTTAGGTACCAGAGGCGAATATCCAAATCTGACGATTGGATTCGTGCACATAGACGATGTCATAGCCGCGCACATATTAGCTATGGACGAAAAGAAGGCATCTGGCAGGATTATATGTTCCGGCTCAGTAGCTCACTGGAGCCAAATCATTGAGATGCTCAGGGCCAAATATCCTTCCTACCCATTTGAAAACAAGTGAGTAAAACAATGCCATATAATGACTTTATTATGTTTAGCTTGATAGAACATTCTGCAGAATCATCAGAAGGCTTTCTCTATAATTTTAGTAATTTTAAAACTTTGCGTTGCTTTAAGTAATATTGTAATGGCATTGTAGGTGTGGCAACGAGAAAGGAGACAACAACCCACATACCATGGACACCACTAAGATTGCTCAAATGGGATTTCCTCCATTCAAGACTCATGATCGAATGTTTGATGACTGCATCAGGAGTTTCCAGGAGAAGGGGTTTCTGTGAAGTTTAAAATGTCCTTGACAAACTTTTCCTAATCCTTGCTAGTAACGCACGCTTAGAATTAACCGGAGAATAATGTATTTTGACCAATCAGTCATGAATTCATGGGTCTCTTTTATCAATACTTTCTGCTAATTTGACGTGGAACTCTGCTGCATTCATCTATTTATTACAAACAATTTATAAATGAGATCAATTAAAAATAAATAAGGGTAAATTACAGCTTACCCACTTGTAATTGGCCGAAATTTAAGTTACTTTTGGTTTGAAAGTTGACATTTTTTGTTAAGGTCATATTTTCTATTTATTAGCATATCCTTTAACAAAATGTACTTTACTTGTAATTAGGTAGATTTAAAAAATATGTTCAGGATATCAAGAAGTATGTTGATAAGACAAAATAAGTGGTATCATTAAAAACATGAAAATTGAACCAAGAAACAAGTGAAGAAAAAATGAAATAGTGAATCTCGACACAAGATCGACTTTAGCATCTATCGAGACTTAATGAGTAATTCTAGACATAAGTTCAACACCTTTCGATCTATCAAGTTACGCAAAGAACTCTCAGATCAAAACTCCGGCCCATGATGACTTGGATTGCTAGAGTTTTGTTCACTAAACTCCTAGAGCATATAAAAGCTTTATTTTAAAGTCATAAAAGACATAGAGACGTAGATTAGAAAACTTATATACTTTGTGAGAAGCTACTATATTCTTGTATGCTTTAGAGTTTTGTAACAAAGTGCTTCTAGATCTTCAATATGCTTTGAAGTGAAGAATTTTCCATCCAACAACAAACATTAGTTGTTAGGAAGTCAGACACGTACTTGGATTCGTGTTTATAAAAAGAAGTCTCTATAACATCAAGTTCTGTTAAGATATATGTGAATCATGTTAAGAACATATGTCATGTAAAATTGGTTAATCCTATAACAGAACACACTTTACTTGTAATTGGGTAGATCTAGGATGTGTTTAATACTTCAAGGAACAAGATTCAAGTTCAAGTATTGAAACCATGCAAATCTATCCAAGAAACAAGTAAAAAAGTGCTAGATTTTAAAGCTCGACATATAGCATCTATTGAGCTTAAAAAAGAATCTTCAGCCCGATACTCAACAGCTGCTCAATAGATAACCTAGCTATCAAGATTTACGAATATTAGTTTTTCAGATTTGATTTCACACATATCCGTGTATACTTTTTTAGGCATTCTTTTCTCACAACCCTAAACATATATAAGGATTATTTTAAGGGCCGTCAAAGGTGGCGCAAGTGTGAGGGAAAGTTTTGTTAATACAAATTGTGACCGGAGACAGAATTTGTCCTAGCTCATCTTTCTCTTGAAGAAGCTGCTGCGTTTGTACACCGTTGGGTTTTGTAACCAAGGAGCTTCATGATCTTCATCGTGATGACGAACTGAAGAACTTTGCAGTCAACATCCTTCTCAAGTTGGTGTGTTAATCACGTACTGAAATTCGTGTAAAGGAGTAAGCCGCGTACTGGGATCCGCACATCGATTGGTTAGTCACGTACTAGGAGTTGTGCATTGAAAAAGGGAGATTGTCACTACAGAACAAGTCCAATTGTGTATTGAGGTAAGGGTTCAATTGTAGTTTAGTATAAAGTACTGAGATTCCTTTACTTGTAACCACTTGTTGTGATAATAGTGGATTATCGGGAGTGGTGACCTTAAAATCACCTGATGGGGTTTTTTGCCTTAGAGGTTTTCTCAATTTGTAAACAAATCACCGTGTCAACTTTATTTTCTACTGCATATTAACTTGGTTGGTGATTTATTTGTGTTACCATGCATTTTGCATGTTAATTGGATTAATTAATTAACTTGGCTAATTAATTGATTAATTTATCACAATGGGTCAATACATTCTTGGCTTATCAAGTTCAATTGGAGACATGAATAAAGATTCAACTGTAGGTTGGTATTTTAGGATAGTGGTTTTATTAAGGAATTTTAAACATGAGATTGGGATGTCGTTGCATATATTATTTTATAGTTTTATTAAGGTTTCATATTATTGTTAGGGTGTGTGCCCTTAAATCCTATTGTATGATGCTATGTATGATATTATGTATGACTTAGTGTTGTGATTAATAAAGTTGTTTTATTATTATCTAAAATAATAGTAACATGAATATTGGGACATTATCATATAGTCCATGAGATGCATAGTATGTGATTTATGTGAAAAGTCACAAAAGATATAAATCACAAGTTTTTTGTAAACTCAGAATCATAGTTTGTAGTCGGTGATGAAATTGGGTATTTCATCTGCGAAGATTATAACGTATCAACTAAGATGATTTTTCTTGATCATGGAAGTTGAGACTTTTAGTTGATATGTTTTAAGAGTTAAAACATATTGAACTGGACCGCTGTGAGATTTATTATTCTCCTAACGACTGTCAAATAAATAATAAATCTCACGACTTCTATTTGCATGAACTCTTAATCCTAAGATAATAATGGACTTGATCATAAGGTGTAGGTTACTTTGATATATCAAGAGTGAGATCTAAGTAACGGTCAAAACCTTAGTATGTTGGACAGCCACATTTAGTGTTAATGGAACATATATTCTCAAGATGAAATTCATAGTCTCTTAATGGAGATATAAAATATTCCCTTGAGATAAGTTTAATGAGTTCAGTTATTCAGGGAGTTAGGTCTAACCACTTTGGTAAGAAGTTACTAAAGTATATATTTATGAAATTGGATTTCATAAATATATGATGAATAACTTTAAAGGACTAAACTAGGTACTCAAGGATAAAATGTAGTAATTTACAAAGTGACAGTCTACATTCATGACTTTGTATTACTACGAATATTTTATGAAGGAGTTGCACGTATAATAAAGTCTTGGAATATAATTTATAAATAAGGCATAGAGTGCAATTATATTTATATAGTGGTATTAAATATAGTTAATGGTAACTTTGGACTTGTCAAGAGTTGACAGAAAAGCCCAAGGCCCATTGGAGCTAGTGTCTTATTGGTCCTTTTTGGTCCCACTCTAAGCCACACACTTAAACCCAATTAGATAATCAGTTAGATATTAAAGGAGAAATATACAGAATTTTGTATGTATGTATGAAATAGTGTGTATGTGAATGTGAAAACACTCTATAATTTTCTCCCTTAGAAACTGATTGAGAGACCACACTTCTTGGGCGTAAAGTGGAATTGGAGTGAAGATTAAAAGTGTTCCCAAGTAGTTCTGATCTTTGTTTTGAAACTCACCACACCAAGGTACGTTTTCTTGTTCTTAAATTCTGAAACTTACATAGTGCATGTTATCGATTGCGAGTGAAATAGATTCGTTAAATTTCTGCTGCGTATGTTTTGTATGTGATACAAACATGTATTTTTCCAACAATTATATGCTTATATGCTAAATTGATAATGTCCAGTTTACTTATTATATTCATGTTTATTATTTTCAGATTTAAATCATGGCATCATTAAGCCAACTTGTTGCTATTCTTAATCAAAACAAACTGACTGGATCCAACTTTGTTGACTGGAAAATAAATTTAGACATTGTTCTTACTGTTGAAGAGCATAAATATGTGCTTACTCAACCATGTCCTAACTTTCCATCAATAGATGCTCATCTTGAGGAAAAACAGCGATATGATCGTTGGCAAAAATTTAATGAGATGGCTAAGTACTATATCCAAGCATCTATTTCAAATGTTCTACAACATCAAATGCAGGATGTAGAACTTGCTCCGGACATAATTCTAAGTCTGAAGGAGATGTTTGGTGAGCAAGGCCGTTCTGCAAGGTAGGAAACTACGAGGCAGATTTATAATACCAAAATGGCTGAAGTTACTTCAGTGAGGGAGCATTGTATTAAGATGATCTCTAATTTGAATACATTGGAAGTTTTAGGTGCCGATATTGATGGAGAATCCCAAACGAATATGATACTTCAGTCACTACCAGAATCATTCAAGGAATTTAGACTTAATTATAATATGAGCAAAAAGATTTATTCATTGTCTAAATTAATGAATGAGTTGGTAACGGCGGAAGACATCCTTGGTACTTCTAGTGTTGAAGCCAATGTTGGTGAAGCTTCTAATTCTCAACCTAAGTCGAAAGGCAAGGGTAAGAAGAAGAAGAAGAAGAAGAAGAAGAAGAAGAACTTCACTAAACAAGATGGTAAACAAATTGCCTTAGGAGTTGCCAACAAAGGAAAGAAAACTAGAGGAAAGTGTTTCCATTGTGGTGAGAAATAACATTGGAAGAGGAATTGTCCAATACTCAAGGCTGCCAAGAATAAGGGTATGAAAAGTTCATTTCTTCTTAAAATATGTTTGGTACAGAATCCCATAGATTCTTGGTGTGTGGATTCAGGTTATACTAATCATATCTGCAATTCTTTGCAGGGGTTCTAGGAGACTAGAAAGTTGAATGAGGAAGAACTATTTCTTACTTTGGCTGATGGGAGTAAGATTCCAGTTGTAGCTGTTAGAGTATTTAATTTATGCTTTGAGTCTAAAGTTTTAATATTTGAAGACTGTTTGTATGTACCTAATATTCGTAGGAATTTAATTTCTATAACTTACTTAGGTAAACATGGATATTGTGTTAAGACAATATTGTAATAAAGAAGGATAAAATGTTTATTTTTCCGACAATATTGTGGATCATCTTTATATTTTAACTCCTGACAAGCATGAATTATACAATTCTGAATTAGATAGTAGCTCTCATGTAAAATCATTAAAGAGAAAGTTTCCTTCTACTAGTGATGCATATTTATGGCACTTGCATTTCGGTCATATTAATTCAAATAGGATTCAAAGACTAATCAAAGATGGACTTTTACAGCCCATTGACTTTGATGGATTTCCAGTTTGGGAAGGTAAAATAACCAGACGACCTTTTAATGCAAAAGGTAGAAGAGCCCAAAATTTGCTTGAATTAGTTCATACAGATGTATGTGGTCCTATGTCAACCCAAGCCAAAGGAGGTTGTGAGTACTTCATCACTTTTACGGATGATTACTCAAGATATGGTTATGTGTACCTAATAAGATGAAAGTCCGAAGCCTTTAAAAAGTTTAAAGAGTTTAGGGCTGAAGTTGAAAATCAATTGGGTAAACGCATAAAGGCCATTCGATCTGATCGAGGTGGCGAATACCTTCTTGGGGATTTCAATGATTACCTAATTCAAAATGGGATTGTCTCCCAATTAACTGTACCTGGAACTCCCCAACAAAATGGTGTAGCAGAAAGAAGGAATATGGCTCTTTTAGAAATGGTTAGGTCCATAATGAGTTATTCAACTTTACCAAATTCCTTTTGGGGATATGCACTAAAAACTGCTATGCATATTTTGAATTTAGTTCCATCAAAATCTGTTCCGAACACACCTAAGGAATTGTGGAGTGGGCGCAAGCCTAGAATGAAATATCTCCACATTTGGGGATGTCCAGTACATGTGTTGAAAGGGAAGTTTGATAAGTTGGAAGCTAAAATGGAAGTATGCATGTTTTTAGGGTATTCAAAGGAAACCAAGGGATATTTATTCTATAATCATAAGGATAACAAAGTGTTTATTAGCACCCATGCTAAATTTTTGGAAAATGACTATATGAATAATTTTACTCCTAGAAGTAGAGTTGTATTGGTTGAAATGAATAAACCTATAAGTGAACAACCAATAGATGAAACTAGGGATGATGTGGTTGTATTCGATACACACAAGATACTACTCATGAGATGACAAATAAACAGGTGCCTCGTCGTAGTGGGAGAATTGTTCGAACTCCTATAAGATTTATAGGTTTAGGAGAAACTTATGAAGCTATCCTAGAAGAGGCTGAATCAGATCCCTACACTTATGAAGAGGCAATGAATGATATAGATGCACATCATTGGGTCCAAGCTATGAAATTTGAATTGGATTCTATGTATTCCAATAAAGTATGGGATCTTGTAAAGGCACCTAACGACGTTAAATATGTTAGTTGCAAATGGGTTTACAAGAGAAAGAGAGGGATAGATGGAAATTTTTAAACCTTTAAAGTAAGACTAGTGGCGAAAGGGTATACACAAAATAAGGTATTGACTATGATGAAATTTTTTCGCCAGTAGCCATGCTTAAATCTATCAGAATTCTCTTATTTATTGCTGCTTATTATGATTATGAGATTTGACAAATGGATGTCAAGACTGTATTTCTTAATGGGAATCTTGAAGAAGAAATTTATATGATGCAACCAGAAGGTTTCATAGCAAAGAACCAAGAGCATATGGTATGCAAGTTAAAAAGGTTCATTTATGGACTTAAGCAAGCATCTAGGTCATGGAACATCAGATTTGATCAAGCAATCAAATCATTTGGTTTTGAACAAAATCTTGATGAACCATGTGTGTACAAAAGACATTGAGACAAAGTAGTAATGTTCCTAGAGCTTTATGTTGATGATATTCTACTCATTGGAAATGATGTAGGAGTAATGTCATCAGTAAAGGTTTGGTTGTCAAGCCAATTTGAAATGAAGGACTTGGGTGAAGCTAACTTTATTCTAGGGATCAAGTTTTGGCAAGATCACAAAAATAAGATGTTAGGTTTATCACGAACTGGGTATATAAATAAGGTTCTAGAATGGTTTAGCATGGAAAATTCCAAGAAATGATCACTTCCTTTTAGGCATGGAGTTCCTCTATCTGATGACCAAAGGCCTAAGACTCTTGAGGAAGAAAATATAATGAGAAAAGTTCCTTATGCTTCTGTAGTGGGAAGTCTCATGTATGCCATGCTGTGTACTAGACCAGATATTTGTTATTCAGTTGGCATGGTCAACCGATATCAATCAAATCCAGGACTTAAACATTGGTAGGCTATAAAGCATATTCTCAAGTATCTACGGAGAACGAGAGATTATATGCTTGTTTACCATAGTGAGGATTTGATTCCCATTGGTTATACAGATTTTGATTTTCAGCCGGATCTTGATTTCAGAAAGTTTACTTCAGGTTGTGTGTTCACCTTGGAAAGTGGAGCCATAAGTTGGAGAAGTGTAAAGCAATCTTGTATTGCAGACTCTACCATGGAAGCTAATATGTTGCTGCTTGTGAAACGGCAAAGGAAGTTGTTTGGCTCAAGAAATTCCTTTCTGATCTTGGTATTGTGAGAATGGAGCAAGTTCCTATTACATTGTTTTGCAACAATAATGGAGTGGTTGCACAATCTAAAGATCTAAGGAATCACAAGAAAGGAAAGCATATTGAGAGAAAGTACCATATCATTCGAGACATTGTTGCTCGTGGAGATGTAGTGCTAACAAAGATTGAAAGTGCAAATAATCTAACAGATCCCTTTACCAAAACCTTTCCTCAAAGGACTTTCGAGTCACATTTGGAGGGAATGAGAGTTAGATTAATGCACAATAGTCTTTACGGCAAGTGAGAGATTGTTAGGATTGGTGCCCTTAAATCCTATTGTACGATGCTATGTATGATATTATGTTGCATTTAATAAAGTTGTTTTATTATTATATAAAATAATGGTAACATGAATATTTGGACATTATCATATAGTCCATGAGATGCATAGTATGTGATTTATGTGATTTAGTCACTAAAGATATAAGTCACAAGTTCTTTGTAAACTCAGAATTTAAGTTCGTAGTCGGTGATGAAATTACGCATTTCATCTACGAAGACTATAACATATTAACTAAGATGATTTGTCTTAATCATGGAAGTAGGGACTTCTAGTTGGTATGTTGATATGTTTTAAGAGTTAAGACATATTGAACTGGACTACTGTGAGATTTATTATTCTCCTAACGACTGTCAAATGAATAATAAATCTCATGAATTTTATTTACATGAACTCTTAATCCTGAGAGAATAATGGACCTGATCATGAAGTGTAGGTTGCTTTGATATATCAGAAGTGAGATCTAAAGTAACGGTCAAAACCTCAGTATGTTGGGTAGCCAAATTTAGTGTTGATGGAACATATATTCTTAAGATGGAATTCATAATCTCTTAACGGAGATATAAAAAATTCCCTTGAGATAAGTTTAATGGATTTGGTTATTCAGAGTGTTAGGCCTAACCACTTTTTGTAAGGAGATACTAAAGTATATATTTATGAAATTGGATTTCATAAATATACGATGAATAACTTAAAGGATTAAACCGGGTACTCAAGGATTAAGATGTAGTAATCTTCAAAGTGACAATCTACATTCATGACTTTGTATTACTACGAATATTTTATGAAGGGGTTGCATGTATAATAAATTCTTGGGATATGATTTATTAATAAGACCTAGAGTGCAATTATATTTATATAGTGGTATTAAATATAATTAATGGTAACTTTGGACTTGTCAAGAGCTGACAAAAAAGCCCAAGGTCCATTAGAGCTAGTGTCTTATTGGTCCCTTTTGGTCCCACTCCAAGCCACACACTAAAGCCCAATTGGAAAGACCCAATAGGCCAGCCCAATTAGATAATCAATTAGTTATAAAGGGAGAAACATACAAATTTTTTTTTATTGGAGAATGATAAATAGAGAGACATCATTGTGAAATGGTGTGTGAGTGAAGCCACTCAATTATTCTCCCTTGGAAACTGATTGAGAGACCACACTTCATGGGCGTAAAGTGGAATTGGAGTGAAGATTAAAAGTATTCCCAAGTACTTCTAATCTTTTGTTTTGAATTTCACCACACCAAGGTATGCTATCTTGTTCTTCAATTCAGAAATTTACATAGTGCATGTTATCAATCATGAATGAAATAGATCCATTTTTGTTGCTTTTGCTATGTGTTTTGTATTAGATACAAAACCAGTTTTTCCAACACATGTGCCATCAAGCAAATTTCCTAAAAAGGACTCGGGATCTCATGTACAAAAAACTGGTGTGAACCCGAACGAGATTATAAGTAGGAACTTGGCTTGATAACATGAACAAGCATACAAAGACGCACGCATGAACATATAAACAAAGATGCAAAGATGGCACAAAGAAAGCAAAGCAAGCATGTTATCACACAAAGAGGCAGGGAAAACATGTTGTAAGGCACATAGAAAGGCTAGCATGAGAAACCCTAACATATAAAGCTAAGAAAAGGAGGAAAAAGGCAAGTGGCAAGCAAGCCAAACATCATGAAGATGTACTCCCAACCACACATGGTTGCATGCAAACAAGCCGCAAAAGGGGAAAGGATGAACTGAATAAACAAAGTGGCCCCAAAGATCAACAATTACAAACCCATAAAGGGAAAACAAACAAACACATGGCAAAGACCTAAATATAAGCAAACAAGCATGGATCCAAAGCAAAAAACATGGAAACGAGCGAACAAAGCATAAACATGCAAAACAAGGATGCAAGAACCTAGATCTAAGCATATAAGCATGGATGCAACAAACAAAGGAAAGCCAAACAAAATGGCACAAAGAAAGCAAAGCAAGCATGGTATCACATAAAGGGGAAGGGTAAGCATGTTATAAGGCACATGAAAAGACTAACATGAGAAACCTTAACGCGCGAATCTAAGCAAAGGAGAGAAAGACTAGTGACAAGTGAACCGAACATCACTAGGATTTACTCTAAAATGTTGTTGCATCCAAACAAGCCACCAAAGGGGGCAGATGCAATCATACAAGCAAGTGGCCACAAAGACCAACAGGCAACAAACCCACAATGGGAAAACAAATAAGAATATGGCAAAGAGCCTAGATATAAGTAAACAAGCATGGATCCAAATATGATCACATGGACAAAGGGAAACCAAGAAAAAACATGCAAAGAGGAACTAATCCAAACCCTTCATTTAAAAATTTAGGGTGTATGGATATAGGCCTAGACCACTAAATCTAGATCTACACCCTCCCTAAAAGCCAAAGCACAAGAAAAGGCATACACCATAGATATAAATCTATAAAGCATTAGGCATAGCATCCAAACGAGCCTTTAAGTACATGAACACGTAGATCGAAATAGATAAACATGGAAAGAAGCAAATAAACATGGCAAAGAGCACAAGCACAAAAATTAGACATATCCTAGCCCAAGAAGGCTAGGCCAACAACATCAAAGCAATAAAACATGTTAAGAAAGCAAGTAGACCTACTAGGAAAGCAATAAAACATGCTAGGAAACAAGATAAAACAAAAACATGCTAGGAAAATAAAAGAAAGCAAAAAAAAAAAAAACTATAAAAATTAAGTGGACATAGATAGTAGCTAAAAAGCTACATCTATACCCCTAAACCTCAAATCCAAGGTACAAAAACCAAGGAGAGGAAGACGAGAGCAAGAAAACTACCTCTTGATTGATGGGAGAAATGATAAATCAAAGGTTTTTGTGTGTGTTATTGATAGGATTTAGAGAGAGAGAGAGAGAGAGAGAGACACTACCCAAAAAATGCTCCAAAATGACCAAAATTTGTTATTTTTTCTGAAATTTTGGTAGTTTGGGGGCATCTATATTGCTTGGCATTGTTCCTGAGGCTCGGTGGCCCTTTAGGGTGCGCAGGGTCAGGTATGTTGATGTCAGCAATTTTTTCTTTTTCTTGTCTAACTTCGATCGCATATTTGGAGGCCTTCTCAGACTATGATTTGGCTGATATTGGTGTCCTTGGAATGGTATGGATGTCTAGTTTCCAGAACACTAAAGAAAGTGAAAATCCAACAGTGAGATCAAAAGTTATGCCTCGAGTAGCGAGCTAACGCGCTCAGCACAATTTTCAAGATATCTCAACCATTTTAATTTTGATTTTCGATCCATGAATAGTTGTTGGAAAGGGAATTCAACAATCTTTGTAATGTTAGGATGTGTGCCCTTAAATCCTATTGTATGATGTTGTGTATGTTATTATTTATGACATTATATATGACTTAATGTTGTGTTAAATAAAGTTGTTTTATTATTGTCTAAAATAATGGTAACATGAATATGGGATATTATCATATAGTCCATGAGATGCATTATATGTGATTTAGTCACAAAAGATGTAAATCACAAGTTCCTTGTAAACTCAAAATGTAGTTCATAGTCAGTGATGAAATTGGGCATTTCATCTACGAAGACTATAACATATCGACTAAGATGATTGTCTTGATCATGGAAATGGAGATTTCTAGTTGGTATGTTGATATGTTTTAAGAGTTAAAATATATTGAACTGAACCGTTGTGAAATTTATTATTCTTCCAACGACTGTCAAATGAATAATAAATCTCACGGCTTCTATTTGCACACACTCTTAATCCTGAGAGAATAATGGACCTGATCATGAGGTGTAGGTTGCTTTGATATATCAGAAGTGAGATCTAATGTAACGGTCAAAACTCCAGTATGTTGGGCAGCCACATTTAGTGTTGATGGAACATATATTCTCAAGATAGAATTCATAATCTCTTAACGGAGATGCAAAATATTCCCTTGAGATAAGCTTAATGAGTTTGTTATTTAGAATGTTAGGCCTAACCACTTTAGTAAGGAGTTACTAAAGTATGTATTTATGAAATTGGATTTCATAAATATATGATGAATAACTTTAAAGGATTAAACCGGGTACTTAAGGATAAGATGTAGTAATTTACAAAGTAGTAGTCTACATTTATGACTTTGTGTTACTACGAATATTTTATAAAGGGGTTGCATGTACAATAAAGTCTAGGTATATAATTTATAAATAAAGCCTAGAGTGTAACTATATTTATATAGTGGTATTAAATATAGTTAATGGTAACTTTGGACTTGTCAAGAGTTGACAAAAAAGCCCAAGGCCCATTGGAGCTAGTGTCTTATTGGTCCCTTTTGGTCCCACTCCAAGCCACACACTTAAGCCCAATTGGAAAGGCCCAAAAGGCTAGCCCAATTAGATAATCAATTAGATACAAAGGGAGAAACATATACAATTTTTATTAGGGAACAACACTCTTATGAAATGGTGTATGTGTGAGTGTATGCCACTCTCTCTAATTCTCCCTTGGAAAATGATTGAGAGCCACACTTCTTGGGCGTTAGTGGAATTGGAGTAAAGACTAAAAGTGTTCCCAAGTGCTTCTAATCTTTGTTTTTTAATTTCACCACACCATGGTATGCTCTCTAGTTCTTAAATTCTGAAACTTACATAGTGCATGTTACCAATTGTAAATGAAGTAAATTCGTTAATTTTTTCGCTGCGTATGTTTTGTATGTGATAGGACAAAGAGGAGGAGTATTAGGAATCTCAATGGAGAAGTGTCGAAGGACACACGTGATAGCAAAAGGAAAGATAAGCTTATCACGTGTGGTTGTATCCTAATAAACATCGATGATCGATCTGATGAAGTGAGAAGGGAAGTCTATAGAGAGGTCCTCTAAGGGGGATAACAAAAATCGAGCACGAGGCTCGGTGATGGAGTTATAGTAAGATAGTGGAGTAAGAACAAATGTCATCACCACATTAAGGAACCTCGAACCTTTTGCAAAGCCCGAGCACAAAGTGTTTAGCTTACCACCCGATAGAGAAGGAGTCTCATAAAAGTGAGAGATGAGTTCGTCTTTAGACACGGTCTAGAGACGATCACATCTAAGGTAGTCAGGATGCACTACCCTTGGTATATGTAGTACCTCAGATATAGGATCTGGGGTAACTACGATACGTGTACCTCGAATGAACGTAGAAAATAGAGGCACAAAGGTATCTGCTGGAAAATCTGGTTTTGCATCTCATAGAAAACACACAGCGGAAGCAACAAACACGGATCTACTTCATTCATGATAGATAACATGTAACCTTGAATTCTAGAACAAATAATAGAAAGCATACCTTGATGTAGTGAAATTCAAAACCAAGACTTGAGAATACCTCTAATCTTCATCTCAATTCCATATGGTGCCCAAAAAGTGTGGTTTCTCAATTAGTCTTTATATACGTTGATTCTCAAAGAAAATCCTTCTTCTTCTCCTTGTAGAGAAAAACTATTTTCTTTCTTTTCATCATATGTACATTCTAACTAACTTGGTAGTTACTTTATTTAATAACTCTAATTAAATAAAAACTGATTAGCTAATTGGGTTAGCCTTTTGGGCTTACCCAATTGAGCTTTAGTTTGTAGCTTGAGATAGGACCAAAAGGAACAAATAAGACTCTAGCTCCAATGGGCCTTAGGCTTATCTATCAACTCTTGACAAGTCCCAAGTTACCATTAATTATATTTAATACCACTATATAAATATAATTGCACTCTAGGCCTTATTAATAACTTATATCTGAACACTCTAATGATATCATTTAACCCCTTCTTGAAATATCTATAGTGAACAAAATCATAATGAACTGTCACTTTGTAAACAACTATTTTATCCTTGAGTACCCGGTTTAATCTTTTAGTTATTCACATTTATTGAAATCCAATTTCAATAAATATGAGCTTTAGTAACTCCTTACTAAAGTGGGCGCCCTGAATAACCAGTTCTCATTAAACTTATCTCAAGGGGATATTTCGTGTCTCTACAAAAGAGATTATGGATTCCATCTTGAGAATATGTGTTCCCTTAACACTACGTGTGGTCACCCAACATATGGAGGTTTTGATCACGATTATTAGATCTCACTTCTGATATATCAAAGTAACCTACATTTCATGATCGGGTTCACTACCCTCTCAGGATTGAGAGTTAATGAAATTAGAAGTCATGAGATTAATTATTCAGGTGACAGTTGTTGATTGAATAATTAATCTCACAGCGGTCCAGTTTAATATGTCTTAACTCTTAAGACACATCAACACATTAACTAGAAGTCTCCACTTCCATGGTCAAGACAAATCATCTTAGTTGATGTGTTATAGTCTTCGCAGATGAAACACCCAATTTCATCACTGACTACGAACTACATTTTGAGTTTACAAGGAACTTATGATTTACATCATCTGTGACTTTCAAACATAAATCACATACAATGCATCTCATGGACTATGATAATCTCCCATTAGTTCATTTATTAATAGTTTCATATAATTAAACAATTTAATTAATTATGGCATGCCAATAAATTGGATTTTAGGGTAGAAACCCTAACAGTATCGACGTCGTGTATATTAGATTTAAATTCCTATATAATCACGATGGGACATCTCAAAGGACTTTCACAAAGATAAGCCCAACCTAA
The DNA here is from genome assembly GCF_040712315.1 of Castanea sativa. Classification (NCBI taxonomy): domain Eukaryota; kingdom Viridiplantae; phylum Streptophyta; class Magnoliopsida; order Fagales; family Fagaceae; genus Castanea; species Castanea sativa. The sequence goes on from NC_134020.1 coordinate 14,668,698, forward strand.
AGTCTGAATGACTATGGGGAGAGAAGTGTTGGAAAAGTCCGACAAAATGACTTGGTGTTCCGAATGAACACCGCGTTGCTAGAAGTTCTCCGAGGATTCTTTTTGGGCCTTCTCATCACGGAACCGAACGAGAGGTGGGGAAAAAGCAGAAGAAGAAGAAGAAGAAGAGGACCCTAAACCACGAATAGGGTTCTGAGCCGGAGTAGATTTGGGCTGTTTGGGTGCCTTGCGTAGTCTATTTGAGAGAGAGAGAGAGAGAGAGAGAGAGAGAAAGAAAATAGAACAAAATCATAATATAGTACAAATAGAAGGAAAAGAAAGAGTACGTATGCATGAAATATGCATGAACATGTGACGTACCAAAATAAATACATCATGGGCATAGCCCAATCCAAACCTACCAGCACACATTTCACATTTTAATCAAAAACACACATCTAAAATGCATGAAACATTATGAAAATGCTAATGGAATGCAATGCATGATCATATAACATCAATTAAACAACACCTAACCCAAAAATTTCACAAAAATCTCAAAATTTTTAAAATACCCCCCAAAACCTAGGTCAAATATGCATGAATGTATGAAAAAGAAGAGATTGAGGAAGCTTACCAAAAGATTTGAACTTGTTTTAGGCTGAAAAGATGAAGGGTTGAAGGTTTGAAGTGAGTGAGAAGAGTTTGGGGTGAGAGAGAGAGGAGTGAGAAATGAATTTAAATTGCGCCTTAGGTATTTAAAGGAATCCCAGCTTGATGGATCGAGAGATTTGTTGAGATTTGTCGAGCACTAAATCTCAATAGATGTTATCTGTTGAGGTCTTGTCAAGGATCTGTTGACGGCAAAAATACCTCAATAGATCGAGAAGCTGTCGAGAAGCTATCGGCCTGATGGAAAGCCTCTCAGTGGATTGAAAAAGCTGTCGAGATTGCGTTAAGAAAAACCCCAAAAATCTCAATGGATTGAAGATTTGTCGAGATGCTGTCGAGACAGAAGAGAGAAAGCTCGATAGAAGAGATAGCTATTGAGATCTGTCGAGGAAGCTGTCGAGCTTAAAGAAATGGAGTTTTTCAAGGAGAAAAAACACATAAAGATGAATGCAACAAACTTGCAGCTCAGACAAAGATCCAATCAACATATTCAGCTCTCAAAACATCTCTCAACAAGAAAAATGCAAAGCATTTATGATCCAAAACACACACACACACACACACACAAAACAAGTCTAACCAATTTTATATTTCAAGTAATAAACGTGGTAGTACAAACAAATCACCAACTAAGTTAAATGCAGAGGAAAATAAATTTGACATAGGTGATTTTTTTACGAATGGGGAAAACCACCGAAGCAAAACCCCACCGGGTGAATTTAAGGTCACCACTCTTGAGAATCCACTATTATCAAAAGAAGCGGTTACAAGTAAAATAAATCCTAGTACCTAATACCAACCTACAGTTGAACCCTTATCCCAATACCCAATTGGATTTGCAATGTAGTGACAATCTTTCCTTTCAATGCACGGCTCCGAGTACGTGACTATCCAATTGATGCACAAATCCAAGTACGTGACTAACACACCAGCTTGAGGAAGATGTTGGTTGCAAAGTTCTTCAGATCATCTGACGATAAAGATCAAGAAGCTTCTAGGTTACAAAACCCTTGGTGCAAAGACGCAATATCTTCTACAATGAATATGATGAACTAGGGAAAATTGTCTTCAGTCACAATATGCATGAATAGTCACTTTGCATCATTTGAAACGGCCCTTAAAATAATCTTTATATATGCCTAGGGTTATGAGAAAAGAAACACTACACAAACACACTTGGATATGTGTGAAATCAGATTTGGAAATCTGAATTTCGTAGTTCTTGATAGATACAACTTCTATTAAGCTGTTGTCGAGCTCCAGTATTAAACCTCGATAGATGTGATCTATCAAGCTATCTGTTGGGCTTTAATGACCAACACTTCTTCACTTGTTTCTTGAACAGACTCGCATGGCTTCAATACTAAACTTGAACTGTTGTTCCTTGAAGTACTAAACCTAGTTGCGTCACTCTAGACAGCTCTTAAAATAATCCTTATATATGTCTAGGGTTGTGAGAAAAGAAACCCTACACAAATAGCTTGGATATGCGTGAAAAACATATCTGAAAATCTGATTTTCGTAATTCTTAATAGATAGGTTATTTGTCAAGATGTTGTCAAGTTTCGGGCAAAAAGCTTCTTTTAAACCTCAATAGATTCGATCTGTCGAGCTATTTGTCGAGATTTAAAATGCAGCAATTCTTCACTTAATTCTCGAACAGACTTGCATGGCTTTAACTCTTGACATGAACACAATGTTGCCTGAAGACTTAAAACATCCTAGATCTACCTAATTACAACTAAAGTGTGTTTTATCAAAGGATTAGCCAATTCTAAATGACATATGTTCATAACGAGTTCCATATATGTCCTAACAATCTCCCCCTTTGGCAATCTGTGACAAAACCACAACAAACAAATGAAATATGAGAGAAGTCATAAATCACTCAACTCTTACTCACTTATTGAATACAATAAAATCTAATCTTAACACAAACTCTTAAAAACCTTTCAAGAAGAGATTTCATGGCACAATAGATTTTGACAACCTGTATTTCTGAAACACTTTAAACAAAACTCATCAAGGCATCTTAGTGTGAAATAGAAATTAAAGATTGCATACATAATAAACATGTGTATAAAGAGAGAAAAGAAACAACACATGGAGATAGGTGAAAGCGATAACAACATCATCATATATATATATATATATCAATGAAAAATACAATGTTTGCTATCACTAAAAGAAAGAAAAGTAAAGTAAAGTAAAGTACATAAAAGCCTCACTACATCCCTCAAGGAAACAACACTCCCCCTAACAAAAAGGCCTATGCTAACTCTCCTCCTAGACATATGACAACTCTCATACCCAAAACTACTTCCCATTTTGTCACGAATGACAAAGGGCAAGTCATTGTGAAGCAATCATCTCCTCATCATCGGAAGAGCTAGCATCCTCATCCTCATCCTCATCCTCATCCTTATCATCATCATCACCATCATCATCCTCAGACGCCGCTGGAGAAGGAGAAGGAGAAGCAACAAACCACCAATCTAAGCCTGGCGTCGAGCGATACGGTCCACACGAGTGTTCACCTGACACAGCTCATCACTAAGAGTGTCAAGGCAAGCATCTATGCACTCAAGCGGAGCAATGATGGCCTCGAGAGTCACACCACCCGCAGAAGAAGGAGTAGAGGTGGATGAAGGAGTCACTGTCTTGGTCTGTGGCCATTTCGGTCAAAGCTAGGCCTCACTCTTTTTGACAATACCAAAGTTAATGGCACACATGATGGGAAAATGATCAGACACGGGATAGGAGACAAAAAGTGGTGAATGATCCTTACGATAGCAGAAGGAAAGATAAGCATATCATGGGTCGCCATATCCTTATAGACATCTATAAAGGAGAGGATGAAGTGAGAGGGAAAGTCTATAGAAAGATCCTCTAAGAGGGACAACAAAGAGCAAGCATGAGGCTTAGTAATAGAATTATAGTGAGACAAGGGATGTAAAACAAATGTCATCACCATATTCAAGAACCTCGGACCTTTCGCAAAGCTTGAGCATTAGGTGTTTTGATGCCTACCCCATGATGAAGGTGTTTCACAAAAGAGAGACAGAAGTTTGTCTTTGGAAACAGTCCTTAGACGTGGACAACCGGGGTAATCAGGATGTGATTCCCACAGAACATGTAGCACTTCAGAGATAAGCTCTAGAGTAACCACTATACGTGTACCTCGTACAAGAGTAGAAAACTAAGGTATAGAAGAATCGAAACTGTGCATATTGGAGTAAAATTCCTATATCATCACAGAGGGACAGCTCACGAGCATCTCACATAGAGAGTCCCAACCCCGTCAATGTATGACAGTTGGAAGAGCAACATCGGAGAAATTCGATAGGATAACATGGCTTTCCAAATGAATGCCATGTTTGGAGAAGTTCTCCAAAAAGTCCTTACGAGCCTTCTCATCACGGAACCTGACATGGAGAGGGATGGAGTCAGAAGACGATGCCCCGAAATGAAGAGGGTTCCGGAACGGAGTAGACTTACGCTTTGGTGGCATTGCGCAGACAATTCAAGAGAGAGAGAGAGAGAGAGAAGCACCAATCACAAAACAGTACCAGAATATGAAAAGAAAATGTATGTATGCATAGGTAATGCAAGATCATGTGACGTGCAACGAAATAACATCATGGGCTCAACCCAATCCAATCCTAATAGCACACAAGGTTCCAACATTGAAAACACACATCTAAATGCATGAAAACATTGTGAAAACGCAAATGGGATGCAATGCATGAGCATATAATATCGTATAAGCAAAACCCAACCCAAAACTTTTACAAAAACTTAAAGATGTTCAAAAACCCCAAATTTTTTTGAAAAACCCAAAAATCTAGGTCTGATGCGTGAGATGCATAAAGAAATAAGGTTTAAAAGATCATAATAGAGGAGAAACACAAGATCTAGGCTAAAAAGCAAGTGGGGAAGATGAAAGGAGTGAAAGAAAAGTGTTTGGGAGGTGAAAAGACAAGTTTCTGAAGAGAGAGAAAGAGAGAAATGAAATTTGATTTCGCGCTGAAGCTATATAAAGAAATCGTGTCTCGATGGATCGAGAGGTATCGAGAATCTGTCAAGAACTTGTTCTCGACAGATAAATATGTTGAGTTGCTGTCGAGAATTTGTCGACGGCAAAAGTACCTCGATGGATCGAACAGTTGTCGAGAAGCTATTGGCCAAATAGAAACTTTCTTGACGGATCGAGAATATGTCGAGAAGCTATCGAGACAAATTCTGAATAGCTCGATGGATAGAAGATGCGATAAGATCTGTTGAGAAAAAGAAGTCCAAGGGTCTTGATGGATAGCTAGTTATCGAGAGGTGTCGAGAAGCTGTCGAGCTTGATAGAAAGAGATTTTTCAAAGAGTAGAAAAACACACAAATGAATGCAATTAAGCAAGCTACTCAACCAAAGATCCAATCAACATGTTAAGCTCTCAAAAACACTCTCAACAAGAAGAATGTAAAGCATTTAAGATCCAAATACACACATACACACACACACTTAAACACGTCTAACCAATTTTATATTTCAAAAATAAGTCAAGACAGTTTTGTGAGCATACATTAACACATGTATTCCTTGTAATGACCAAATCACATTGTACCTGCACATGTATCAAAAGTAGCAAAGAATTTTTGCGCGTTGTGTGTGAAAACATCGCAAGATTGCACAAGTTTCTCATTTTACGACGATTTGAGATATGAGAAAATAAATTTAACTCACACACAATCATAACTGCTTGATGGGAACTATCACCTTCGAGGTACATCCTATAACTCCCACATCTCCTAGAAACACGCTTGCAACCATATTTAAAAGCATTTTGATTCTTTTTGCTTCTGAATTTCTTTGCATATATTTTCTTTTGAGCATACCATGCATGGGCATATATAGAGAGAGAAGAAGATACCCAATTATGTTAAGCTTTAAACATCATAATTTTGCTATGCCAAAGCATACAGATGTTGTACATGATTAGCGGGCTTTAGTGGTGAGATGGTTATTTATGCTTTTCTCTTAGGATTTTTTAGTCATTCTTGTCAAAAATAGTGATATGAGTGTTAGGTACAAGAGATTACTTAATCTTACTCATCACAAACAAGAGCCACAAAGTTCACTTGCTTAGTTGTGCATAGAGATGCTCATCTAAGCTACAAAAGATTCAAAGTTTAGAAAACTTTGTTTCAATGGCCATCCAAGGAACACAAGTACCTATGTACACAAAACACACACTGTTTTTATATTTTTCTGATTTTTCAATTTTTTATGAAAAAAAAAATAAAGCAAAACTGAAACAAACAAACAAGAGCATGTTAACACAAAGCATAGCATAAAACTAGACTAACTAAAAAAACAAGAAAGCAAAACACACAAGTAATGCATAAATAAAAAGAAAGAGAAGAAGTGACTAAATCATTTTGAGCCTTGTTCCACACCTTGAAAGAACCTTTCCTTTGTGCAAACCCTTGAATCAGAGGTGAGGGGGGAGAATTGAAACCGTTCAAGTTCGAAAGGAACATAAGGGCCTTCAGAAGATCTCCAAGGGGAGCAAAAGAGGATGGAAACTGATTTCGGTTTCCAAATGAGATCATACTATTGCTCCGTTGAGTGGCTAACCACTTGTAGCAATTTGGTCGAGTATGTCTTGTAGCTCCATAGTGATGACATAGATGCTGCTTCTTTTTTTTTAGACTTTTGGTTGTTTCCCTTCTCAATCCTAGGGTTTCTAGTCGCTTTCTTTTCAAGCATGGTGGTGCTCCTAAGATAGATTTAACCTTGTCTATGCGCTCACTAGTTAAAACAGTTTTAACATCATTGTTCTCAGAATCAACATTATTAGCAGGTGGAGCAAACATAGTATTACTAGAAGAAGCAATATTAGGAGAAGAGAAATCATACCCCAAACCGAATCTATCAGAAGCAGATTTCTGAACGCTAAGCATCTTATCAAGCTTAGCACTGGAAGTCCTCTCCAATTGAGCTCTAACTTGAAACAGCACCGCTTCAAGGTTCTTGGTCCTCTCAGCCAGGAAATTGTTCTCAAACCGTAATGCTCTAATGGTCTGATTAGCTTTATCAACCTTTGTGGAGAGCTCTTCTCGATCGAGCTCCCCATCACTCAGCTTCTTGGTGGCCAGCTTATACAATTTCCCGTGCTTTTTAGAGACCTTGTATAGTTTTGCATAGGTTGTGTGGATGTCGTCCTGCTCATCCATCTTCTCAAACTTAGACTCCACCAAGTTCTCTTCTTCATCTACCTCTTCAACAATCCCTTCAGTAGGATTTATTGTGGCAATGAAGGCATTTAAGATTCCCTCATCATCATTATCTAAATCATCTTCAGGCTTAGTGTCACTCCAGGTAGCAGCAAAAGCTTTGCTTTTCCTAATGGTCTTGAGATAAGTTGGACATTCTTGTTTCATGTGTCCAAAACCTTGACAACCGAAACACTTTGGTCTGGAGGAAACAATGTACTGACCGCCATCCCTAGCATCTTTCTTCCCTTTATCTTGGCTCTTGAATTGTGAGGAACTGGAATGCTTTCAGTCATTTTCAAATCCTTTTGCATTGGCATTCTTTATAAACTTTTTGAACTGTCTTGTGATGTAGGATTTCATCTTAGAATCTTCATCATCAGAAGACTCATCGGTGTCACTACTTTTGGCTTTCAATGCCATGCTCTTGCTCTTGCTCAATTTCCTAATCCTAGACAAACCCAATTCATAGGTTTGCAAGTTGCCAACCAGCTTTGTTAAAGGAATTTGGTCAATGTCCTTTGATTCCTCAATGATGGTTATCTTGGTATGGAATCTCTTCGGAAGAGATCTGAGCACATTTCTCACAATCTTGGGTTCGGGAATGGTTTCCCCAAGATTAAATGCAGAGTTCACTATGTCCTTGAGCTTGGCATAGAACTCATCAAATGACTCATCCTCCTCCATCTTAATTTATTCAAAGCTTGTGGTAAGCCTTTGAAGCTTCGAATCCTTGATAGCCTTAGTCCCTTCATAGGTTGTCTGGAGGATAGTCCATGCTTCCTTCGCAGTTTCAATGGAGAATATCTTCTTGAACACCTCATTTGTGACTACATTGAATAAAGCATTTAATGCTCTGCTATTGAAGTTTTCTGCTTTGATCTTAGCATCATCCCAATCAGCCGGCGCTTCCTTTGGCTTAGTCTAACCTATCTCCACAACTTGCCACACATTCTCATCTAAAGACGGCAAGAAAACTCTCATGCGTACTTTCCAGTATACATAGTTAGTGCCATAAAAAAAAGGAGGTATAATCAAAGATCGTCATCTATCCACGACAAATAGGGGTCAATAGATCACACAACAAAGATTAACCCTAATCAAAGTGTGTCTGCTTTGGTACCACTTGACAGGCTAAGAATGTATTGATCCATTTGGTAAATTAACCAATTAATTAGCCAAGTAAATTAATTAAGTCAATTTAACATGCAATACACGTGGTAGCACAAACAAATCATCAAATAACTTAATACAGTGGAAATTAAATTTAAAATTGGTGATTTGTTTACGAATGGGAAAAATCATCGAGGCAAAACCCCACCGGGTGAATTTAAGGTCACCACTCCCAAGAATCCACTATTATCAAAACAAGCGGTTACAAGTAAAGAAATGTCAATACCTTATACCAACCTACAGTTGAACCCTTAGCCCAATACACAATTGGACTTGTAATGTAGTGATAATCTCTCCTTTTCAATTCACGGCTCCCAATACATGACTAAACAATCGATGTATGGATCCTAGTACGCGGCTTACTCACCAACTTGAGAAAGATGTTGGCTACAAAGTTCTTCAGTTCATCCACATGATAAAGATCAAGAAGCTAATTGGTTTCAAAGCCCTATGGTGTACAAACGTAACAGCTTCTTCAAGAGAAAGATGAACTAGGAAAAATTGTCTCTGGTCACAATTTGAGTGAATAATCACTTTCCATCAAGTTGCATCTAGTTGTGTCACCCTAGACGGCCCTTAAAATAATCCTTATATATGTCTAGAGTTGTGAGAAAGGAAACCCTGCACAAATAGCTTGAATATGCGTGAAAAACTTATCTGGAAAACTGATATGGAATACATGTGGTACCACAAACAAATCACCAAACTGATGTTGAGCTTCGGGAAAAAAGCTTCTTTTAAACCTCAATAGATCCAATCTGTCAAGCTATCTGTCGAGATTTAAAATACATAAATTCTTCACTTGATTCTTGAATAGACGTGCATGGCTTTAACTCTTGACTTGAACACAATGTTGCCTGAAGCTTATACCATCCTAGATCTACCCAATTACAAGTAAAATGCGTTTTTTCAAATTAGCCAATTCTAAATGACATATGTTCATACTGAGTTCCACGTATGTCCTAACACACAGGAGCCACTCCTTATTCGCTAGTGTATGGGATAGAGGCAATCCTTCCCATTGAGATGGTAGTTCATTCTTTAAGAATAGTGTTGGAGAATGAAATCCCCGAAGTGGATTGGTTGTAGAGTAGGTATGACCAGCTATGCATGATGGATGGGAAGAGGCTCAAAGTCTTATATCACATTCAAGGTTACCAGAGGAGACTCAGAAAAGCCTTTGACAAGAAAGTAAGAGCTAGAAATTTAAAGATAGGAGACCTAGTGTTGAAGGAGATTCGAGCCTTGATTCAAGAAACGAATGGGAAATTTAAGCAGAATTGGGTAGGTCCATATATTATCAAGCTGATATATTCTGGGGGAGCAGTAAGGTTGATGGACTTAGATGCAAACCCTTTTGTTGAGCCAACTAACATGGATCAATTGAAGAATTACCACGTCTAATGTGGTAGTTTATAGAATGGCCTCATTTGAAGTGGTTGTAGATTATTTCATTTTCTTAGGTTTGGCAACAAAAAAAGGGTAGATTGAAAACCCAAAAGGATGATCTACCGAAAAGGAGAGTTAAAAAAAAAAGTGAGAAAGCTTGCTAGGTTGAAAACTTGAAAGGGTAGCCTAGGTAAAAATTAAGGCAAATAAAGTGAACTATGTGATGACTTGATCCTTCTACCAAGGAGGTACGTAGGCAACCATATATTGGTCCAGTCACAACTTACCTAAACCTACCATTCAACCATCAAGCATTTGAGTAAAATTTTTGCCAGATCAAACCATTTCATCAACACCAACCATGCCATTTCATGAACATAAACCTTAAGCAGAAACATAAACAAACCTTAAACAAAGCACAAACCCTAAACAAAACCATGAAGCTAAAAGTCCTAAATAATTCCTAAAGCTAAAATTTTCAAACTAACTTCTTAAATAAACATGTTCAAGGCTAAAAATAAAAGAATCAGGGCTTCTTCAACTTTTTCTCCTTCAACTGCTATTTGTTCCACCTGTAGCAACTGACCCGTAATCTCTATCCCTTCTTTTGAACTTATAGTTGTTATCCTCTTGCTTTCCTTTACTATCTTCATGAAACTATTTTCTCAAAGAAGCCATGTCAGTCTCTTTATCCCTAATCATACCAACCAGCCAGTTAGAGTATTCCACAGTCATCTTGTGAAAGTAAACTTTAACAAAAGATTGATCTACTTAATCAGCCATGTCCAAGCCCAACAACATGTTCCTTACGAAAGTAGGAGTTGTGTTCATAGGGACAATTGGTTTTCTTCCTCTACTGCCAAGCATCCCTTTCACATACTGGAATTGTCTCAAAAATTTATCAGCCTTATAGAAAGTCTCCCTCCTTAATCCAACCATGAAGAATCTAATCCCAGAGATCACAAGAAAGGAGGTGGACACTTCCACCAATAACAAACCCAGTGAATTGAGATATTGGATTTCTTGTCCAAAAATGTCATCTAATTGCTTTCAGTGTGACACTTGGTCTTGAGGACAGCCTTGTTAGGGAAATTACTAGGATCATAATTGGCAGTAGTGGGTGTAACTATCATGTCCAGTCTTTCCATCAACCATATCTGCAAAGTCAAGGGACTCTTGAGGAATTATTGTGATTCTCCACCAAGAAATATAGAGTCCAACCCTAAAAGAGTTTCTGCCAAGATCAAAGAAGTAGGATTATCACCATCCTAAACTTGACCCATAATTCCAATGGCTTGAGCATCTATAAAGACAGGTCTTCCAGAGCAAAACAAGAACTCTCCCATGAAGCAAAGAGCTAAACCAAATTTTTTTTGCTTGTTGTCAGATAAACCATGAGTACGTCGATCAATAATCCTTGTAACAACTGCATGGAGATTCACCATGTGGCCTTCAATCATGCTACTAGTAATTAAACCAGAAAGGCCTAAGACATTAGATAAAATCTCCATGTGCTTAGGATCACAAGAAACTACTATAGATTTTTTGATAAACTCATAACCCAGAATGGCTGAAAATTATTCAATAGTAGGACAAAGTTCAATGGTATTAAATCGGAATACATGATCTTCAATATCGCAAAACTTTACCGAGGCTCAAAGAAAATCTCATTTGATCATGACATTCCTTAGAGACTTGATCCCCACTAGCTTGAAGGCAGTGAAATTGGACTCAGTAATAAAATCAAAGCTACAAACCCATCTATTGATATCATATGTGATTGAATGAGAAGGATTTTAATTGTTGGCCATGAATAATTCTTGTATATGATTGCTGTTACTTGATTGTTTTTATGCAAAGATTGTTTGTAGATTTAATGGTAAGATAGGTTTTTCTAATCTCTAACCATGCTTAAATAAGTTTAGAAAGTTTGAAGTTGACTGGGAAAGTGTTTCATAGTCCAAAATGGATAAAAATTTCTTTAGAAAATAAAACAAAATAAAATGCGTCAAAAAACGCGAAAAGTCTGGGCAAAATTGGGTGTGCCAATCAACACTCTAGAAGTGCCAATTGGCACTTCAAGAGTTCTAATTGGCACTCAGTCCCCACCATGGGTAGTTTAACTTAATTCGTATTTTGGGCACGTTTCTTGGTCCATTTTTCACTCCAATAAAGATAGTTGTGCAACAAAATTTCTCAAAAATTCAAATTGATTGTCAAACTGGGGCATTTGGCCATGCCACGTTCATTTTTCAAAAAAAAAAAAAAAAAACTTCAACATCATCATCATTCGTTTCAATAAAAAGGGGGAAGTCAACAAAATCAGTTTTTTTTTTGAAATCATGCATCCATTTTTTTAAAACTAGGGGCATTCGGCCATGCCTCATCCCCTTTTTTTCTTTAAACTCTATTTTTAAAGAAGTCACTAGGCATAAATTTCTAAACTAGGAGCATTCGACTATGCCTCATTCAGGTGAGCACAATCATATCAAGAGTGGACAGATAAGTTCAAATTGTTCACTACAAAGCTTTATCGGGTGAATTCTAAACTTGTCTCATCTAAATCCTAGCAAGACTAAAGTCATCTAAGGACAAGGAGCTAAAGGTGGAAATTAGTACAAATTATTTGACTAGGGAATATTTTTTCTCTTGTAGGAAAATCAAAATACAAGTCAAGCATCATTTGGACTCCGAGTCCACCAGCGGGAAAACCTTCTAAGCTCACCTCTAGAGGAACCACCATCTATGTCCCCTTGCTACTCTTGACTTGTGTAAAACTGAGGTTCTTGCCACCTATTTGAAATTCAAGGTCCCTAATTCTCTTTTCCAAAACTCTCATGTTGGCCTCAATGTTTGCCATTCGATTGCCCTACAAAATCACCAAAGATAGGCGTTAAGTCCATCACTATGAATCTCAAGCAAAAGTTAGTAGGGGAGTGTTATCTCTTACCCAGTTCACTTCATTAAGCACAAATTAGGAAGATTGTGTGTATGCAACCAACTGCAAGCCTCCAATCATCCGCATGCTTTCCTCCATGAGATTGACACCAAATTGGAACATAAGGCCTCAAATTTAGTAACAGCTGAATAGAAAAAGAACATGAGACAATAGACCAAAGGGTTTGGAAATGTACCGAGTGAGTCCAAGGGACATTCGGGATGTATTCTGGCCGGTATAGATCCACAAAGCTGTAAGATCCATCAGAATTCATTATTTCATATTGCCAAGCCGGAAAATTGGTGTTGGGGACATATTTTTATGTAATTGACATATCCTTTGATAAAATGCACTTTACTTGTATTTTGGTATATCTAATTCAATTCAAGATGATCATCACAAGTGGTTAAATTTAAGACATGAAGATTACTCAAGAACTGCTCAAGAAAAGTGCAAATTGCAGGTCTTGATACCTCGACAGAAGCTCGATCTGTCGAGATTCATTAAAGCTCGACAGATGTCCCGATTGATCGAGCTTACGGGTTTCAGATTATAGCCAGCAACGTTTTTACTCCAGAATGCTATTTGTTTATGGGTTTGTATAATTCTTATTGGACTAGGAAAGCCTAAGGTTTGTGTAAATCTATTTGGAATAGGAGAGCCCATTAAAGCTCTTATTTAAAGAAAGTGGAAAAAGAAAAACTTAACCTTAGAGAGCTTCATAAGGTTTTCTTTTTGAAACCCTAGCCTCCTCTTACAGAAGAAAGAGTTCTTGCTGCGTTTCTTGTACGCCTTTGGGTTTTGTAACCAAGCAAAGTCTCTTGCACCAACATTGAAGATCTTATTGGTGTTTCTATGTGAAGCTGCTGCAAATCAACTACAACAATTAAAGGGTTGATGTGCAGTTAGTCACGTACTAGGATTCGTGCAAAGGAGTAAGTCGCGTACTGGGATCCGCACAATTGGCTAGTCACGTACTAGGAGCCGTGCATTGAAAAGGAGAGATTGTCATTACAGAACAAGTCCAATTGAGTATTGGGGTAAGGGTTCAACTGTAGGTTGGTATAAGGTACTAGGATTCCTTTACTTGTAACCGATTGTTGTGACAATAGTGGATTCTCGGGAGTGGTGACCTTAAAATCACCCGGTGGGGTTTTTACCTTGGAGGTTTTCCCCATTCGAAAACAAGTCACCGTGTCAAATTTATTTTCCGCTGCACTTTAGTTTATTGGTGATTTGTTTGTGCTACCACACGTTTGCATGTTAAATTGGTTAATTAATTAAACTTGGCTAATTAATTAATTAATCCATCACAAGGGGTCAATACGTTTTTAGTCGATCAATTGGGATACGTCTCTGTAGACACCAATTTTGCACCTATGATTTAATCAAGGATAATGACTTGGATGACCATCCATGTACCCCAAAAATCATAATTGCATCACATGCATTAATTTGTTCTTGCATTACATACATCAATTTGTCTTAGCATTAGATGCATCGTGTCATTCATTACATATCATAATAATGATCTTGAGATTCTAATGATCGCAATGGCGTGTTCGGTTTCTAAATCAAACCATCGGATCAGAAGAAATCACATAATCAAGTTTGCATGGTCCATATGTGTTGTGTCTAGGAAGAGTCGACCACACACGATTAATTTAAATTAATTCTGATTGGTGAAACAATTAAAATTAATTAAATAATTTTGTGATTGGTTGATAATTAGTGTTTAAGATAGGGATGCATGCATAGGAATAAAAGGGATGATTGAATAACAATAAAACTATGGATAATCTGAACTTTATCAAGATCTATTTTAAGGGATTTATCCACAAGATAATTGTTCTTAAAAAGCCTGAATTATCCATAAAAGAGATAAAAAAATCATAGACGGAGGATGAAAACACGTCTAGATACAAGGATCGACCAAAAAACCCTAAAAAAGAAGTCCAAATGGCACCTGAACACGAAAGTGCATTTGGTCTCCAAGAGCCAATTCGGCACATTTGGAGTGCCGAACAGCACTCTAAAAGTGTAGAATTGCACTTGGTTGGGCTTTGGCCCAACATCTTTTAGTGACAATAAGGCACACCCTTTTCGACCTTTTCACAAAATGATGCGTCCGAGTTCAAATCCTAATCGTCTGTACCTATTTTTTAGAATCCTCTGACCTCTATAAATAGAGACTGAACCTCATAATTCAACACTTTTTTTGCTACACTCTGAGAGGCATACGCTTTAGGCTCTCAAATCACCCATATTTTCTGATCCCTTCTCTGAGTGTGGCAGCCTAAATTAGGGTTTTTAGGTTTCAAAAAGAATTTCATAAATTTCTTTGAACCCTAAAACATCCTTTCAAGAACAAAGTGTGCTCATGCAAGAGGTGGGTCTCTAATCCTTTTGTTCTTATATTTCTCTAATCATGATGATGTTTGCTCTCTTATTTTTAAACATCCATATTCTGACTTGTTAATGAAGATTACAAAAATATGATCTTGTTTTTTTTGTTACTACAATCTGTTTCTTAGTTTTAAATATTTGCATGCAATTAACGCTTTTTTCTTCGAAACAAAACAGATCTACATCTTTCTTGGATGTAGATCTGAATTTTCTTCAAAACAAAACAGATCTACATCTTTCTTTGATGTAGATTTGAGTTTTTCTTAAAATGAAAACGGATTTTGTATCTTCATTAGATACAGATCTAACTTTTTTAATGCATGCGGATTTTTGAAATAAACAAAGAGATCATGAATTGTTGTTTTGTTGTTTGTTTGTTTGACTCATGAAGCATGAAAATATTTTGTGAATGAGATCCTATTCACATAAAAAAAATCTTTTTCTCAAATATAAAAATAGATCTGAATTTTTTAAAAATTAATCAAAGTACTTTGTTTTTAAAAATAGATCTGAATTCTTCAAAAATCTTTTCTACATACAAAAACAGATCTAAATTGTTAGGACATATGTGTTTCACTTGTTTAGAACATATGTCATTCATTATTTATGTAATTGGCTAACCCTTTGTCAAAACGCACTTTACTTGTAATTGGGTAGATTTAGGATGAGGTTAATGCTTCAAGAAACAAGGTTCAAGATCAAGTGTTAAAGCCAAGCAAGTCTGTCCAAGAAACAAGTTTAGAAGTGCTCTTCATTAAAGCTCGACAGCTAGCTTGATAGCTGCATCTATCGAGCTTTAAGAAGCTAGTCTAGCCCCGAGGCTCGACAGCTGCTCGACAGCACCTCGACACCTGTAGCTGTCGAGATTTAAGAAAAACAGATTCCTAGTTCTGTTTTTATTCTAATCCGTGGATGTGTCTTTGGGCATTCTTTTCTCCTAACCCTAGACATATAAAATGATTATTTTAAGGGCCGTCAAAGTGTGGCAAGTTGCACAAGCATTGAGAAATCCTTGTTCATGCAAATTGTAACTTGAGACGAAGTTCTTGCCCTAGTTCATCTCTCTTGTGAAGAAGTTGCTGTGTCTTTGCACCGTTGGGTTTTGTAACCAAGCATCTTCTTGATCTTCATTGTGTGGATGAATTGAAGAACTTTGCAGCCAACAAATCTTCTCTAGTTGGTGATTGAAGTCGCATACTGGAATCCGCGCAATTGGTTAGTCACGTACTTGGGAGCCGTGCATTGAAAAGGAGAAACTGTCACAACAGAACAAGTCCAATTGGGTATTGGGGTAAGGGTTCAACTGCAGGTTGGTAAGGTACTTGGGATTCCTTTACTTGTAACCGCTTGTTGTGATAATAGTGGAGTTTCGGAAGTGGTGACCTTAAAATCACCCGGTAGGGTTTTTGCCGTGTAGGTTTTTACCATTCGTAAACAAATCACCGTGTCATTTATTTTTCGCTGCATACTTAGTTTAATTGGTGATTTTTTTGTGCTACCACGCGCTTTGCATGTTAACTTGATTAATTAATAAACTTGGCTAATTAATTAACTTAATCCATCACAAAGGGTCAATTAAACTTGGCTAATTAATTAATCAACTTGGTGATCCATTAACCCCTGTTTGTCATGGATAGGGGTTAGTCTCTTATTATACCTCCATTGTTTGATGGTACTAACTATGCATACTGGAAAGTACGCATGAGAGCTTTCTTGCAGTCTCTAGATGAGAAGGTGTGGCAAGCTGTGGAGATAGGCTGGACCAAGCCTAAAGAAGCGCTGGCCGATTGGGATGAAGCCAAGATCAAGGCGGCAAACTTCAATAATAGAGCATTGAATGCCTTGTTCAGTGTGGTCACTAATGAGGAGTTCAAGAAGATATCCTCCACTGAAACTGCTAAGGAAGTATGGACCATCCTCTAGACAACCTATGAGGGAACAAAGGCTGTTAAAGATTCGAAGCTACAAAGGCTCGCTACAAAGGCTCACTACAAGCTTCGAAGAAATTAAGATGGAGGAGGATATGTCATTTGATGAGTTCTATGCCAAGCTCAAGGACATAGTGAACTCAGCCTTCAATCTTGGAGAAACCATTCCTGAACCCAAGATTGTGAGGAAGGTGCTCAGATCTCTACCCGAGAGATTCCATGCCAAGATCACGGGGATAGAGGAATCAAAGGATATTGACAAGATTCCTCTGATTGAGCTAGTCGGTAATCTGCAAACCTATAAGCTAGGGTTGACAAGAATTGGCAAGACGGGTAAAGGCAAGAGCATGGCACTGAAGACCAAGAGCAGTGAGATAGATGATTCATCAAACGATGAAGACTCTAAGATGAAGTCCTACATCACAAGGCAATTCAAGAAATTCATGAAAAATGCAAATGGAAAAGGCTTCGACAAGGACCGTAGGCAATCTAGTTCTTCTCAGTTCAAAAGCCAAGATAAAGGGAAGAAGGATGCTAGGGAAGGCGGTCAGTGCATTGTTCCCGCAGGACCCAAGTGCTTCGGATGTCAAGGCTTTGGTCACATTAAATAAGAGTGTCCCACATATCTCAAGAGCATTGGGAAGAGTAAGGCACTAGTTGCTACTTTGAGCAGCACTTAGCCTGAGGATGATTCCGACAATGAAGATGACGGAATTTTGAATGCCTTCACTGCCACTGTCAATCCTCCTGAAGGGATTGTTGTTGAAGATGTGGATGAAGAAGAGGAATTGGTGGAATCCAAGTTTGAAAAGATGGATGATCAAGATGATATCCATACATCCTATAAGAAACTGTACAAGCTTTCTGAGAAACTCTATAGGCTAGCAACCACGAAGCTAAGTGATGTGGAACTTAACCGTGAGTAACTTTCCAAAAAGTTTGATGAAGCTAATCAAACTATTGGGGCACTGAGATTTGAGAATAATTTCTTGGCTGAGAAGATCAAGAAGCTTGAAGTAGAGCCGTTTCAAGTTAGAGCTCAATTGGAGAGGCATCAAGTGCGAAGCTGGATGAGATGCTCAGCATTCAGAAATCTGCTTCTGATCGAACAGGATTGGGGTGTGAATTCTCTTCTTCTAATATTTCTTCTGCTAGTACTACTGTTTTTGTTCCGCCTACTAATAATATTAAAATTACTGTTTTTGTTCCGCCTACTAATAATATTAAAATTGATAATAATGATATTAAAACTGATTTAGCAAGTGAGAACCTAGACAAGGATAAATCTATCTTAGGAGCACCCCCTAAGCTTGAGAAGAAGGACACTAAAAACCCTAGGACTAAGAAGGCTAACTCTCAAAACCCTAAACAGAAGAAGCAGCATCTCTGTCATCATTGTGGTATTGCCGGTCATACTCGACCAAATTGCTATAAGTGGTTAGTCATTCAACAGAGCAATGGCATGATAGCATCTGGGAACCAGAATCAGCTTCAAACCTCTCTTGCTCCTCTTGGAGATCTTCTCAAAGCTCTCATGTTTCTTTTGAACTTGAACGGTTTCAATCCTTCCCCCTCATCACCTGTTCAAGGGTTTGTTAAGAGGAAAGGTTCTTCCAAGGTATAGAAGGAAAAAGGTTCCAAGTGATTTATTCACTTTTTCTCTCTCTCCCCTTCTTGTTTTTGTTTTTGCATTACTTGTGTGTTTTGCTTTTATGTTTTTGAGTCAGTCTAGTTTTATGCATCGCTTTGCTTTTTTTAACATTTTTTTGTTTGTGTGTTTTCAGTTTTGTTTTGTTTTGTTGTTTTTTTTTCAAATAAAAAAAATTGAAAAATACAAAAACAGTGTGTGTTTGTGTACATCGGTTCTTGTGAACCTTAAAATGGCCTTTGAAACAGAGTTTTCTAAACTTTGTATCTCTTGTAGCTTAGATGAACATTCTTATGCACAACTAAGCAAGTGAGCATTATGGCTCTTTGTTTGTGATCAGTAAGGTTAAGTGATCTCTTGAACTTAACACTCGTATCACTCCTTTTGACAAGTAGGACTAGAAAATCATAAGAGAAAGGCATAAATAACCATCTCATCACTGTTACTCGCCAATCATGATATGACATCTGTATGCTTCAGCATAGCAAAAGTGCAATGTCAATGACATCTGTATGCTTTGGCATAGCAAAAGTGTAATGTCAAAAGCTCAACATAATTGGGTATCTCCTCTCTCTCTTTTATATACCTATGCATGATTTGCTTAATAAAAGGAAAATATGCAAAGAAAATAAAGGCAAAAAGATCAAAAAAATGCTTTAAATATGATTGCAAGCATGTTTTCTAGGAGATGTGGGAGTTATAGGATGTACCTCAAAGGTGATAGTCCCCATCAAACAGTTATGATTGTGAGTTAAAGTGATTTTCTCATATCTCAAATCGTCATAAGATAGAGACACTTATGCAATCTTGTGATGTTTTCACACATAACACGCAATATTCTTTGCTACTCTTGATACATGTGCAGGTACAATGTGATTTGGCCATCACAAGGTTTACATGTGTTGATGTATGCTCACTAAACTGTCTTGACTTGTTTTTGAAATATTAAATCGGTTAGACTTGTTTAGTGTGTGAGTGTGTATTTTGAGATCCCTGTGCTTAAAATTGTTGTTGAGAGATGATTTTAAGAGTCTAATATGTTGATTGGATCATTGGTTGAGTTGCATGCATGATTGCACTCATGTTTGTGTTTTTCCCTTCTCGAAAAACTGTTTTGAAAAGTTGGCTCGACACCTCTTCGATACCTCCTCGATACCTCCTCGACACCTGGCTATCTATCGAGCTTCTCAGCTTATTCTTATCGCAATCTCGATAGCTTCTCGACACCTTCTGGATCGATCATGTCCTCTCGATAGCTTCTCGACACCTAGTGGATCGATGAGCATCTGTTCTCGTGTCCTGTCTTGTTCCTCGACACCTTCTCGATAGCTGGATCTGTCGACGTTGTATTTCTCGACACCTACCTCGACAGATGTCTCGACACCTCTCGATACCTGTATCTATCGAGATTTACTGAGGTTCTATATAACTATTCTATGCGATCCGTTTCTTACTTCTCTCGATCTCTCTCTCGATAGCACTGTCTTTTCATCTTCCAAACCTCTCTCTCTCACTCCAAATCCTTTTCTCAAGGTTTCTTCAAGCTTCTTCAAGTTTTTCTTCACTTGGTAAGCTTCTTTTCCCTCATTCTCATGAATTTCACGTTTTGAAACCTAGGTTTTGGGGTTTTTGAAAAATTTTGGGGTTTTTCAAAATTGATGAGTTCTTGTTGAAATTTTTGGGATAGGTCTTGTAGATTTGATCTTAAAAACTCCATGTATTGCATCTCATTCACATTCTAACGATATTCTCATGCATTTAGATGTGTGCAATATGTTTGTATGTTGGTAGGATTGGATTAGGCTGAGCCCATGATGTTGTTCATATTGCATGTCCCATGTTCATGCATTCCGCATGCATACGTTCTCTCTTCAATATACTTGTTATATTTGAACTATTTTTGGGACTTTTTTGAGTGTTTCTTTTTCCCCGCTCTCTGTCTGTTTACGTTAGTAGTGTCTATGGCACCAAAATGTAAGTCTATTCTAACCCAGAACCCTCTTCGTTCTAGGGCCTCCTCATCTTCTGATCCTACTCCTCTTTCTATTTGGTTTCGTGATGAGAAAGCCCATCAGGACTTCTTGGAGAACTTCTCTAAACGAGGTGTTCATTCGAAACGCCAAGTTGTTCTAGCAGACTTCGCCGACACCGACCTTCCTGATGTCTTTCACAAACGGGAATGGGAGTCACTATGTGACGTCCTGGTCACTTGTCCTTCTGTGCTGATCCAGAAATTTTACTCCAACATGCATGGATTTGATTATTCAGTACCTCTCTTTATCACTCCCGTTCAAGGTATGCGCATAGTCGTCACACCGGAGTTGGTATCCGATGTGCTCTAGGTACCGAGGGTTGTGCATCCTGACTACCCCGGTTGTGAGCGTCTACGGACTGTGTCCAAAGATGAGATGATTTCCGCTTTCTGTGAGTGCCCTTCTGATTGGGGTGAGCACCAGTTTACGTCATGTCGACCTTTTGCTAAAGGTCCTCGTTTCTTAAACATGGTGATGAATTTTTTCTTGCATCCTCTCTCTCACTACAACTCTATCACAGAGCCTCGTGCTCGTTTTCTGTTGTCTCTTATTGAGGATCTTACCATTGACTTTCCTTCACATTTCATCTTTTCTATCATAGATGTGTATAAGAATACGGCTACCTGTGATAAGCTAATCTTTCCTTCCGCTATCACGAGGATTTTACGCCATTTTTCTATCCCTTTTCCTGTCTCCGACCCTTTTTCTGTCATGGTTGCCATAGATGCCGTTACCATAAAACGTAGTGAGGCACAGTTTAGGTTGCGTCAAACAGGTCTTGCAGCTCCTTCCTCCCGTTCCGCTCCATCCAGATTTGCTCGTGCTTCATCTGCTCCCTCCTCTTCTTGGAGTGATGTGTCACTAGAAGATATCATGGCGCAGCTTCAGTGCATGAATGCTCGCCTGGATATGCTCTCTATAGAGTTGTATCAGGTGAACGTTCGTGTTGGTCGCATTGCTAGGCTACAGGCGACCATGGGTGGTTTTGCTCCCGAGGTTTCTCCTCCATCACCTCTTGTGGCTTCTTCATCTGAGGATGATGATGGTGATGACGATGATGCTTCGGATGATGATGATGATGGAGATGCTAGCTCTACTGATGAGATGTCTAGTTGACACTCTACCCTTTTTCACTCGTGACAAAAAGGGGGAGTAGTTTTGGGGGTTTGAGAGTAGTCATACTTAGGGGGAGAGCTTGTATAGGACATTTTTTGATAGGGAGAGTGTTGAGTGCTGAGGGATTTAGTGAGGATACTTGTATTTTTTTCTTTCTCTACTATTAGATACAGTTTTCTTCTTGTAACTAGGTCTTCTGACCATTATTACATACATTGTGCTCATTTTTGCTATATATATGATGATGTATGTTTATTTCACCTATCTCTACATGTGTTGTTTCATTTCTCTCTTTATACACATGTTTCTTTATTTGTATGCAATCTATTATTTCTGTTTCGTACTAAGATACCTTGATGAGTTTTGTTTAAAGTGTTTCAGAAATATAGGTTGTCAAAGTCTACTTGTCATAAACTCTCTTCTTGCAAAGTTTTTCAAGAGTTTGTGTTAGGATAGATTTTATTGTATTCAACATGTGAATATGAGTTGAGTGATTTATGACTTCTCTCATATGTTCATTTGTTAGTTGTGGTTTTGTCATGGATTGCCAAAGGGGGAGATTGTTAGGACATATGTGTTTCACTTGTTTAGAACATATGTCATTCATTATTTATGTAATTGGCTAATCCTTTATCAAAACGCACTTTACTTGTAATTGGGTAGATTTAGGATGAGGTTAATGCCTCAAGAAACAAGGTTTCAAGATCAAGTGTTAAAGCCATGCAAGTGCAAGTCTGTCCAAGAAAAAAGTTTAGAAGTGCTCTTCATTAAAGCTCGACAGCTGGCTCGACAGCTGCATGTATCGAGCTTTAAGAAGCTGGTCTAGCCCCGAGGCTCGACAGCTACTCGACAGCACCTCGACACCTGTAGCTGTCGAGATTTAAGAAAAACATATTCCTAGTTCTGTTTTTATTCTAATCCGTGGATGTGTCTTTGGGCCTTTTTTTCTCCTAATCCTAGACATATAAAAGGATTATTTTAAGGGCCGTCAAAGTGTGGCAAGTTGCATAAGCATTGAGAAATCCTTGTTCATGCAAATTGTAACTTGAGACAAAGTTCTTGCCCTAGTTCATCTCTCTTGTGAAGAAGTTGCTGTGTCTTTGCACCATTGGGTTTTGTAACCAAGCATCTTCTTGATCTTCATCATGTGGATGAATTGAAGAACTTTGCAGCCAACAAATCTTCTCTAGTTGGTGATTGAAGTCACGTACTGGGATCCGCGCAATTAGTTAGTCACGTACTTGGGAGCCGTGCATTGAAAAGGAGAAACTGTCACTACAGAACAAGTCCAATTGGGTATTGGGGTAAGGGTTCAACTGTGGGTTTGTAAGGTACTTGGGATTCCTTTACTTGTAACTGCTTATTTTGATAATAGTGGAGTTTCGGGAGTGGTGACCTTAAAATCACCTGGTTGGGTTTTTGCCGTGTAGGTTTTCCCCCATTCGTAAACAAATCACCGTGTCATTTATTTTTCGCTGCATACTTAGTTTAATTGGTGATTTGTTTGTTCTACCACGCGTTTTGCATGTTAACTTGATTAATTAATAAACTTGGTTAATTAATCAACTTAATTCATCACAAGGGGTCAATACATTTTTGGCCTATTATAAATTTTCTCTTCAAAAACCATTCTTTTTACATATACAAAACATATCTGATTTTTTTAATCAATTTTTTTCTAATCATTAAAACAAATATGAATTTTTAAACAAAAGAGGATACATTCATAAATGGTTTTGTGTTGTTTAGTTTATTTCACATGTTCAACATCTCATACTAAAGCCGTCAAGCATAGAAGAAACTCCACTATTGCATCATCACAACCCCATCTTCGACCTCCAAGGTAGTTCAAGCCATCAGAAGTTTAAAGCTCCCCACACTATGGCAGAAGAAGGAGAACACCCAAACACAAAGGAACCCATGAACACCCAAAAGCTACTCAACACTATGGTAGCTGGTTAGATTTAGCTAAGGGAAGATGTGAATCATATGATGCAATAGTTCCAGAATTTGAAGAGTAGTCAGGAGGAAGACAAGACTGATCATGATGCACCAACTGTAGAAAGTGAGAAGAAGATCAATGAGAGAATGAATAAAATGGAAGAGATGATTAGAAGAGCTCGTAAGATGAAGGACCTTAAGGACTACAATTCTCTCTTATTGTTCCCTAATGCAAGATTACCACCCAAGTTCAGGATGCCAACCCTTGACAAGTTTGATGGGACCGGTTGCCTAAAGTACCATCTATAGATGTACATGAGGCCTATGCAGCCCTTAG
Organism: Castanea sativa; assembly: GCF_040712315.1. Taxonomy (NCBI): domain Eukaryota; kingdom Viridiplantae; phylum Streptophyta; class Magnoliopsida; order Fagales; family Fagaceae; genus Castanea; species Castanea sativa. The sequence continues at coordinate 14,692,525 of NC_134020.1, forward strand.
GCGCAACTGAGGAAGTGCTTGTTCAAATGTTCCAAAGCACATAGACCAGAGCCGCTCTTAGGTGGTTCCTCAACATGGATGATGTAAGAGCAAGAAGTTGGGTAGACATCTGCTGAGAGTTCCACAAGAAATACAAGTATAATACGGAAGTTGACATCACAAGAAGAGACCTTGAGACTACCAAACAAGAACCAATGGAGTGCTTCTCCACTTTCATTACCAAGTGGAGAGCTAAGGCCGCATAGATGATGAGTAGGCCTAGTAAGGAAGAACAATTAGCCATGGTTGTAAAGAACTTGTTACCTGTGTATCATAAATATTTGTTTGCACAATACTTTCCCAATTTTAAAGCTCTAATTGCTGTTGGAACCCAAATTGAGGATGCTTTAAACAATGGAACCATAAAAACTGATGATCCACCAAGGTTAAGAAAGAATATAAGATCTAATTCGAAGGCTACAGAAATTTCTAATATTTATAAAAATGATCCATATCAATTGATTACACCCGTTGCACCTGTGCAAGTATCACAAGGGCCTAGACCTAAAAGAGAATTTCATAAGTTGTACATGCCCATGAACCAAGTGTTTGATAAGCTAAAAGAAAAAAAGGGTTACTGAAGCCCTTAGACCCAAGACCAATTCCAAACCCCATGCCCTCAAGATTTGATGTAAATAAAAGATGTGCCTACCACCAAGTCCCTGGTCATGACACTGACCGTTGTTTCACCCTTCGTCAAGCAATTCAAGGCTTAATAGACAACAAAGTGATCGTGTTGCCTACAAGGCCTAGCATTACTAATAATCCCTTGCCTAATCACAATTTTGGGAAAGGACCAAGGATTAATTTCTTAATGACCGAAATAGAGAATAGGAAGACCCATCCAACCTAATCTATGACCTACCCGAATGCTTCATGATGACATGGGAAGAATTAATGGATAGGACATCTACCACCACCATAGGATATGACATATGGAATGATGAATCAGAATTCGAGAATTACCAAACACCAACAAATGGGGGGAGACACTTCAAACCCCAAGAAAACAACCAAACATTCACAAATGGGGCGAGATACTTTAAACCCCAAAACACTGATCCCAATAGTCCAACAAAAATTGCCCATATCACAATGGGCGGAGACACTTCAAACCCCCACATTTAGAGACCGACAACCCTGTGGAAGCTTTGAATAGATCTACCCAATAGACACCTGCCGAGGAAGATGAAGTCCTCAAGCAACTACAAAAGACACGGGCCAACATATCCTTATGGGGTTTACTCATGGCCTCATACAAACACCACCAAAACCCAGTAGACTATTGGAAAAAACTGGTTTTGTATCTCATACAAAACATAGCGGAAGCAACAAATAAGGATCTATTTCATTCATAATTGACAACATGCACTATGTATGTTTCAAAATTTAAGAACAAGATAGCGTACCTTGGTGTGGAGAAATTCAAAACAAAGATTAGAAGCACTTGGGAACACTTTTAATTTCACTTCAATTCCACTTTACGCCCAAGAAGTGTGGTCTCTCAAGCAGTTTCTAAAAGAGAGAATGAAAGTATGTCTCACTCTCTTTCTTTTTCTTTTTCTCTCAAATAAATTTTTTTTGTATGTTCCTCCCTTTATAACTAACTGATTCTCTAATTGGGCTGGTTTATTGGGCCTTTCCAATTGGGCTTTAGTGTGTGGCTTTGAGTGAGACCAAAAGGGACCAATAAGACACTAGCTCTAATGGGCCTTGGGCTTTTCCGTCAACTCTTGACAAGTCCAAAGTTACCATTAATTATATTTAATACCACTATATAAAAATAATTGCACTCTAGGCCTTATTAATAAATTATATCCCAAGACTTTATTATACACGCAACCCCTTCATAAAATATTCGTAGTAATACAAAGTCATGAATACAGACTGCCACTTTGAAAATTACTACATCTTAATCCTTGAGTACCCGGTTTAATCCTTTAAAGTTATTCATTATACATTTATGAAATCTAATTTTACAAATATATACTTTAGTAATTTCTTACCAAAGTGGTTAGGCCTAACTCTTTGAATAACTGAACCTATTAAACTTATCTCAATGGAATATTTTATATCTCCATCAAGAGACTATGAATTCCATCTTGAGAATATATGTTCCATCAACACTAAATGTGGTTGCCCAACATACTGAGGTTTTGACCGTTACTTTAGATCTCACTCCTGATATATCAAAGCAACTTACACGTCATGATCAGGTCCATTATTTTCTCAGGATTAAGTATTCATGCAAATAGAAGTCGTGAGATTTATTATTCATTTGACAGTCGTTAGGAGAATAATAAATCTCACAGTGGCCCAGTTCAATATGTCTTAACTCTTAAAACATATCAACATATCAACTAGAAGTCTCCACTTCCATGATCAAGACAAATCATCTTAGTTGATACATTATAGTCTTCGTAGATGAAATGCCCAATTTTATCACCGACTATGAACTATAAATTCTGAGTTTACAAAGAACATGTGACTTATATCTTTTGTGACTAAATCACATAAATCACATACTATGCATCTCATGGACTATATGATAATGTCCCAATATTCATGTTACCATTATTATTGATAATAATAAAATAACTTTATTAAAAACAACATTAAGTCATACATAATGTCATACATAGCATCATACAATAGGATTTAAGGGCACACATCCTAACATAGACCTTCTCAACCAAATCCAAGTCCCTACAACACAACCTCCCAAGATCTGAATGCAATGATTGGATCCTTAAATAGGGAACTCACCATCTCTTATTCTGACAAGGATTTGACCAAGAAGGGGAAGCATCACAACAACCTTTTACATATCCCTATAGATTCCATAGGGAAGAGGATATCGATGGTTTTAATAGATGATGGAAACGCTTTAAATGTGTGTCCTTTGAAGACTACAAGCTACTTGGGCCTCAGTACTGAGGACTTTGTGCCTACTGATCAACATGTGAGAGCATATGACAAAAAGGTGGATTTTGGGGACCATAACATTAGAGCTTACCATAAGACCAATGGTCAAAAAGGTGGATTTTTAGGTCCTTAACATAGCCTAATGCTTCAACATGCTCCTTGGGCGACCCTAGATTCATGACACAGAGGCCGTACCTTCTGAGTTTCCCTGCCATGAAATACAACATCCAATCCTAGAAGAGTTTCTACCAAGATCAAAGAAACAGGGTTGTCACCATCCATAGTTTGGCTCACAACACTTATGGCTCGAGCAGCCGTACCTTCTGAGTTTCCCCGCCATGAAATACAACATCCAATCCTAGAAGAGTTTCTGCCAGGATCAAAGAAACAGGGTTGTCACCATCCATAGTTTGGCTTACAACACTTATGGCTCGAGCATCCATAAAACCACCTAAAAGTACACTTGACAATCAGCCAAGAGATAATTGCACGAAGATTCTATTGGAAAAATACATGTTTGTATCACATACAAAACATACACAGCAGAAATTTAACGGATCTACTTCACTCGCAATTGATAACATGCACTATGTAAGTTTCAGAATTTAAGAACAAAAGAGCGTACCTTGGTGTAGTGAATTTCAAAAACAAAGATCAGAACTACTTGGAAACACTTTTAATCTTCACTCCAATTCTACTTTACGCCCAAGAAGTGTGGTCCCTCAATCAGTTTCCAAGGGAAGAAGTAGAGAGTGTTTCACACTAACATACACACCATTTCAGAAAACTTCTACAAAATTCTGTATGTTTTTCTCTTAATATCTAACTGATTATCTAATTGGGCTGGCCTTTTAGGCCTTTCCAATTGGGCTTAAGTGTGTGGCTTGGAGTGGGACCGAAAAGGACCAATAAGACACTACCTCCAATGGGCCTTGGGCTTTTCTATCAACTCTTAACAAGTTCAAGTTACCATTAATTATGTTTAATACCACTATATAAATATAATTGCACTCTAGGCCTTATTTATAAATTATATCTCAAGACTTTATTATACATGCAACCCCTTCATAAAATATTCGTAGTAATACGAAGTCATGAATGTAGACTGCCACTTTATAAATTACTACTTCTTATCCTTGAGTACCTGGTTTAATCCTTTAAAGTTATTCATCATATATTTACGAAATCCAATTTCATATATATATACTTTAGTAACTTCTTACCAAAGTGGTTAGGCCTAACTATCTGAATAACTGAACCCATTAAACTTATCTCAAGGGAATATTTTATATCTCTATTAAGAGACTATGAATTCTATCTTGGGAATATATGTTCCATCAATACTAAATGTGACTGCCCAACAACTAAGATTTTGACTGTTACTTTAGATTTCACTCCTGATATATCGAAGCAACCTACATCTCATGATCAGGTCCATTATTCTCTCAAGATTAAGAGTTCATGCAAATAGAAGTCGTGGGATTTATTATTCATTTGATTGTCGTTAGGAGAATAATAAATCTCATAGTGGTCCAGTTCAATATGTTTTAACTCTTAAAACATATCAACATATCAACTAGAAGTCTCCACTTCCATGATCAAGACAAATCATCTTAGTTGATACGTTATAGTCTTCGCAGATGAAATGCCCAATTCATCACCGACTATGAACTATAATTCTAAGTTTACAAAGAACTTGTGATTTATATCTTCTATGACTTTTCACATAAATCACATACTATGCATCTCACGGACTATATGATAATGTCCCAATATTCATGTTACTATTATTTTAGATAATAATAAAACAAATTTATTAATCACAACACTAAGTCATACATAATGTCATATATAGCATTATACAATAGGATTTAAGGGCACACATCCTAATAGATTCACCATATGGCCTCCAATCATACTATCAGTAATGGAAGTAGGATGACCAATGGCATCATACAAAGACTCCTTATGCCTGGTATCACAAGAAACTACAAAAGATTTCCTACTTGGATCGTAGCCCAGAATAGAAGAAAACCCTTCAATTAGCGGACAGAGTTCAGCAGTGTTAAATTGAAACATGTGATCTTCCGAATCCCAGAATTTCATAGCAGCACGAAGGAAGTCCCACTTGATCTTGAAATTCCTCAAAGCCTTAATTCTGTCTAGTTTGAAGGCTGTAAAATTGGTTTTGGTACTGAAATCAAAGCTATGAACCTATCTGTTAATATCATGAATTGTTGGATGAGAAAAATTTTGATTGCTAGCAATGGATGACTTTTGCTTGTGATTATTGTGTTTTCCTAACCTTTATGTAGAGAATTTTCATAGGAGGATTTATTTATATGAGCTACATCAATTCCCAATCAGGTTTGAAATATATTTCATAGTGTTTTTAGCTGACTAGGAGAGTATTTCATGATCACAACTGAAGTAAAAATAAAAAAAAAAAAAAAAACGTGAAAACGAGAAATACGCATGGAAAATAGTATGAGGATTTGGCCCACCATGGCGTGAGCATCATGATGTGACCCAGTGCCATTTGGCACTCTCGAAGTGTTGAACGACACTCCAAAAGTGCTGAAGGGCACTCTAACTAATTATCTAATTAGGTTGTCCTTTTGGGCCTTTCCAATTAGGCTTAAGTGTGTGGCTCAGAGTGGGACCAAAAAGGATCAATAAGACACTAGCTCCAATGGGCCTTGGGCTTTTCTGTCAACTCTTTACCAGTCCAAAATTACCAGTAACTATATTTAATACCACTATATAAATATAGTTGCACTCTAGGCCTTATTTATAAATTATATCCCAAAACTTTATTGTACATGCAACCCCTTTATAAAATATTCGTAGTAATACAAAGTCATGAAAGTAGACTGCCACTTTGTAGATTACTACATCTTAATTCCTTGAGTACCCGATTTAATCATTTAAGTTATTCATCATATATTTATGAAATCCAATTCCATAAATATATACTTTCGTAACTCCTTACTAAAGTGGTTAGGCCTAACTCTCTGAATAACCAAACCCATTAAACTTATCTCAATGGAATATTTTGTATCTCCGTTAAGAGACTATGAATTCCATCATGTGTTCCATCAACACTAAATGTGATTGCCCAACATACTAAGGTTTTGATCGTTTGGATAGATCTCACTCCTGGTCTATCAACGCAATCTACATTTCATGATCAGGTCCATTATTCTCTCAGGATTAAGAGTTCATGTAAATATAAGTCATGAGTTTATTATTCATTTTCTTAGAATTTGTGCCCTTAAATCCTATTGTATGATGCTATGTATGATATTATGTATGACTTTATGTATGACATGATGTATGACTTTATATTGTGATTGATAAAGCTATTTTATTATTATCTAAAATAATGGTAACATGAATATGGGACATTATCATATAGTCCATGAGATGCATTGTATGTGATTTATGTGAAAAGTCACAGAAGATGTAAATCACAAGTTCTTTGTAAACTCAGAATTTATAGTTCGTAGTCGGTGATGAAATTGGGCATTTCATCTGCGAAGACTATAACATGTCAACTAAGATGATTTGTCTTGATCATGGAAGTGGAAACTTCTAGTTGATATGTTGATATGTTTTAAGAGTTAAAACATATTGAACAGGACCGCTGTGAGATTTATTATTCTTCTAACGACTGTCAAATGAATAATAAATCTCACAACTTCTATTTGCATGAACTCTTAATCCTGAGAGAATTATGAACTTGATCATGAAGTGTAGGTTGCTTTGATATATCAGGATTGAGATCTGAAGTGACGGTCAAAACCTCAGTATGTTGGGCAGCCACATTTAGTGTTGATGGAATATATATTCTCAAGATGGAATTCATAGTCTCTTGATAGAGATATAAAATATTCCCTTGAGATAAGTTTAATGGTTTCAGTTATTCAGAGAGTTAGGCCTAACCACTTTAGTAAGAAATTACTAAAGTATATATTTATGAAATTGGATTTCATAAATATATAATGAATAACTTTAAAGGATTAAACCGGGTACTCAAGAATAAGATGTAGTAATTTACAAAGTGACAGTCTACATTTATGACTTTGTGTTACTACGAATATTTTATGAAGGGGTTACGTGTATAATAAAGTCTTGGGATATAATTTATTAATAAGGCCTAGAGTGCAATTATATTTATATAGTGGTATTAAATATAATTAATGGTAAATTTGGACTTGTCAAGAGTTGACGGAAAAGCCCAATGCCCATTGGAGCTAGTGTCTTATTGGTCCCTTTTGGTCCCACTCCAAGCCACACACTAAAGCCCAATTGGAAAGGCCCAATAGGCCAGCCCAATTAGATAATCAGTTAGTTATAAAGAGAGAAACATACATAATTTTTATTAGATGAGATTAGAAAAGAAAAAGAAACGGTGTGTGAGAAAGTGTGAGACACACTTTCATTTTCCCTTTGAAAACTGATTGAGAGACCACACATCTTGAGCGTAAAGTGGAATTGGAGTGAAGATTAAAAGTGTTCCCAAGTGCTTCTAATCTTTGTTTTGAATTTCTCCACACCAAGGTACGCTATCTTGTTCTTAAATTCTGAAATTTACATTGTGCACGTTATCAATCATGAATGAAATAGATCCTAGTTCGTTGCTTCCGCTGTGGGTTTTGTATGAAATACAAAACCAGATATTTTCCTTCAATTGGTATCAGAGCCAGGTTTTCATATCATGATTGTATAGCATGTGATTGGATTTTAGAATTTAAGAAAACCGATATCTTTATGTTTTCAAATTTCTACATAAAAATATTGTTCCATAAATTTTGTGTGCATTGATAAATATATGTGATGTATTGTTCTGCATGTGCATGGATTGGTCATTGATTCTATAACCATTAATGGAAGAACATGATTGAATGTTAATGCTTTATAGCCATTGTAATATGTATGGGCACATTCAAAATGATAACCACTTTTTACATTCTATACATGTTCCATACGGATGGGTAGGTGGTTATTGAAATGGATGGTATTTATTTAAAAAAATAAAATAAAAAATAACTACCATTTCATTATATTAACTTCCAATTGGTACGTATGCATGGCTTTTGAATCCGTATGTTAGTTTTGCCTTGTACGTGACTTTGTCTTTTGGCATTCAATGCATGGCTTCTTTCATATATGCATCTTTTGTCCTTTATGCCATAGAGAAATATAGAATCCGTGTATGTAGGATTCTACCATCTAAAAGTACAATAGTTATATATATAATATAATATAATTATCATATATTATATATTGTACTTGGAATTGATGCATGGCTTGGTCATTTGTCTTGCATGGATATAGTCCACTTGCATGCATATAGATATAGGATTCTATTTGCTTATAGAATCCGTACATTGTTGTTCTTGATGGCCATAAATTATATATATATATATATAATGTAATAAATATATATTACATATATTAATTTGTATATTATATTATATATAATATAATATGAATTTTTATATGTAATAAGAGTTTTTATTACGTTATATATATTTATATATGTTAATGCTAGTTTAATGAAATTTATTCCTAATTAGATTAGGATTATATTTTTTCACGTGTCTAGCATTATTATCATTATTGATCTTAAAAACCTTTATTTTAAAATATCTAGTGGGAGAGAGATTCAAGGGTTGGATCTCACGGCCTCCATTGTTGGTTCATAGTAGTGTGAAATATATACTTTGTCTTTGCCTCGAGCTTAGCATTCCATGCGGAGAGTATTTATTTCATGGTCCTACAAGATTGAATTTCCTGGTTTATAGTGGTTTGATAAACACCTTGTCTTAGCTTCGAGCTTTGCATTCCATACGGAGGGTGTTTTATCATGGTACTACAAAATAAGCCTGTTAAAGGGATGAAATGTGGTTACACATGATTCTAGACAATGGTATACACTAGACTAAGTATTATAGTATCCTCTATGCTGAGTTCTTGCTATTATTACTTAGAGGCTAAATGTAAAACGGCATATTATTAGTGTTTGATAAGAGTTATCATGATAGCACTAATAATGAGAATAGGTCTCAATCAATCATAGTATTTTATGTTCACTCTATGCTGAGGGATATTGAATATGAGATTGGGTTGTCGTTGCATATATTATTTTATAGTTTTATTAAGGTTCCATATTATATGCTTTTATGCTAAATTGATAATGTCCAATTTACTTATTATATTCATGTTTATTATTTTCAGATTTTGTCATGGCATCATTTAGCCCACTTGTTTCTATTCTTAACCAAAACAAAATGACTGGATCCAACTATGTTGATTGGAAAAGAAATTTGGACATTGTTCTTACTGCTGAAGAGCACAAATATGTGCTTACTCAACCATGTCCTAACTTTCCTTCATTAGATGCTCCTCTTGAGGAAAAAAAACGATATGATCGTTGGCAGAAATCTAATGAGATGACCAAGTGCTACATCCTAGCATCTATCTCAAATGTTCTACAGCATCAAATGCAGGATGTAGAACTTGCTTCGGACATAATGCATAGTCTGAAGGAGATGTTTGGTGAGCAAGGCCGTTCGCAAGGCAAGAAACCATGAGGCAAATTTATAATACCAAAATGGCTGAGGAAGTTCGTTGAGGGAGCATTGTCTTAGGATGATTACTAATCCGAACACATTAGAAGTTTTAGGTGCCGACATTGATGGAGAATCCCAAGTGGATATGATACTCCAAATACTACTGCATCATTCAAGGAATTCGACTCAATTATAATATGAACAAAAAGATTTATTCTTTGTCCGAATTAATGAATGAGTTAGTGGCGGCGGAAGGCATCCTTGGTACTTCTAGTGTTGAAGCCAATGTGGGTGAAGCTTCTACTTCTCAACCTAAGTCGAAAGGCAAGGGTAAGAAGAAGAAGAAGAAGGACTTCACTAAGAAAGATGGTAAACAAATTGCCTTAGGGGTTGCCAACAAAGGAAAGAAAAACCAAAGGAAAGTGTTTCCATTATGGTGAGAAAGGACATTGGAAGAGGAATTGTCCAACATTCAAGGCGCCAAGAATAAGGGTATGAAAAGTTCATTTCTTCTTGAAATATGTTTGGTACAATCCAATGATTTCCCGGTGTGTGGATTCAAAGCTGTACTAATCATATCTGCAATTCTTTGCAGGGGTTCCAGGAGACGAGAAAGTTGAATGAGGGAGAACTATTTCTTACTTTGGCTGATGGGAGCAAGATTCCGGTTGAAGCTGTTGGAGTGTTTAATTTATGTTTTAAGTCTAGAGTTTTAATATTGGAAGACTGTTTGTATGTACCTAATGTTCGTAGGAATTTAATTTCTGCAACTTACTTAGGTAAACATGGATATTGTGTTATCCTGAAAGACAATGTTGTAATAAAGAAGGATAAAATGTTTATCTGTTCTGGCAATATTGTGGATGGTTTCTATATTTTAACTCCTGATAAGCATGAATTATACAATTTTGAATTAGATAGTAACTCTCATGTGAAATCATTAAAAAGAAAGTTTCCTTCTACTAGTGATGCATATCTATGGCACTTGCGTTTAGGTCATATTAATTCAAGTAGGATTCAAAGACTAATCAAAGATGGACTTTTATAGCCCATGGACTTTGATGGTTTTCCAGTTTGCGAATCTTGTTTGGAAGGTAAGATGACCAAACGACCTTTTAATGCAAAGGGTAGAAGAGCCCAAGATTTGCTAGAACTAGTACATTCAGATGTATGTGGTCCTATGTCAATTCAAGCAAGAGGTGGCTATGAGTATTTCATTACTTTCACTGATGATTACTCTAGATTTGGTTATGTGTACCTAATGAAATGGAAGTCCGAAGCCTTTGAAAAGTTCAAAGAGTTTAGGGCTGAAGTTGAGAATCAATTGAGTAAACACATAAAGGCCATTCGATCTGATCGAGGTGGCGAATACCTTCTTGGTGATTTCAAGGATTACTTGACTGAAAATGAGATTATATCCTAGTTGACTACACCTGGAACTCTACAACAAAATGGTGTAGCAGAAAGAAGGAATAGGACTCTTTTAGATATGGTTAGGTCCATGTTGAGTTATTCGACTCTACCAATTTCTTTTTGGGGATATGCCTTAAATACTGCAATGTATCTTCCCGAATTTAGTACCTTCGAAGTCTATTCCTAAAACACCTGTAGAGTTGTGGAATGGGCGTAAGCCTAGTATGAGACATCTCCACATTTGGGGTTGTCCAGCACATGTGTTGAAAGGAAAGTCTGACAAGTTACAGTCTAAAACAGAAGTGGTATTTTTTGTAGGGTATCCAAAAGGAACAGTAGGAGATTTATTCTATAGTCATAAGGATAATAAAGTGTTTGTTAGCACAAATGCCAAATTCTTGGAAAATGACTATGTGAATAATTTTACTCCTAGAAGTAGAGTTGTCTTGGCTGAAATGAATGAACCTGTAGTTGAACAACCAATGAATGAAACTAGGGATGATGTGGCTGTATTAGATACACCACAAGATACTACTCATGAGATGTCTAGTACACAGGTGCCTCGTCATAGTGGGAGAATTGTTCGGCCTCCTATAAGATTCATAGGTTTGGGAGAAACTTATGAGGCTATCTCAGAAGAGGCTGAATCGGATCCTTACACTTATGATGAAGCAATGAGTGATATAGATGCACATCATTGGGTCCAAGCTATGAAATCTAAATTGGATTCTATGGATTCTAATCATGTATGGGATCTTGTAAAGGCGCCTAATGGCATTAAACCTGTTGGTTGCAAATGGGTTTACAAGAGAAAGAGATGGATAGATGGAAAGGTTGAAACTTTTAAAGCAAGACTACTGGCGAAAGGGTATACACAAAAAGAAGGTATTGATTATGATGAAACTTTTTTGCCAGTAGCCATGCTTAAATCTATCAGAATTCTCTTATCCATTGCTGCTCATTATGATTATGAGATTTGGCAAATGGATGTCAAGACTGCATTTCTTAATGGCAATCTTGAAGAAGAAATATACATGTTACAATCAGAAGGTTTCATAGCAAAGAACCAAGAGCATATGGTATGTAAGTTGAATAGGTCCATTTATGGACTTAAACAAGCATCTAGGTCATGGAACATCAGATTTGATCAAGCAATCAAGTCATTTGGTTTTGAACAGAATCTTGATGAACCATGTGTGTACAAAAGACATCGAGACAAAGTAGTAATGTTCCTAGTGCTTTATGTTAATGATATTCTACTCATTAGGAATGATGTAGGGGTAATGTCATTGGTTAAAGTTTGGTTGTCAAGCCAATTTGATATGAAGGACTTGGGTGAGGCTAACTTTATTCTAAGGATCAAGCTTTGGTGAGATCACAAGAATAAGATGTTAGGCTTATCACAAGCTGGATATATAGATAAGGTTCTAGAACGGTTTAGCATGTAAAATTCCAAGAAAGGATTGCTTCCTTTTAGACATGGAGTTCCTCTGTCTGATGACCAAAGGCCTAAGACTCAAGAGGAAGAAAATATGATGAGACAAGTTCCTTATGCTTCTGCAGTGGGAAGTCTCATGTATGCCATGCTTTGTACTAGACCAGATATTTGTTATTCAGTTGGCATGGTCAGCCGATATCAATCAAATCCAGGACCAAAACATTGGCAAGCTGTAAAGCATATTCTCAAGTATCTTAGGAGAAAGAGAGATTATATGCTTGTTTACCATAGTCAGGATTTGATTCCCATTGGTTATACAGATTCAGACTTTCAATCAGATCTAGATTTCAAAAAATCCACTTCAGGATGTGTTTTCACCTTGGGAGGTGGAGCCATAAGTTGGAGGAGCGTTAAGCAATCTTGTATTGCGGACTCCACCATGGAAGCCGAGTATGTTGCTGCTTGTGAAGCAACAGGAGGCCGTTGGCTTAAGAAATTCCTTTCTGATCTTGGTGTTGTGAGAATGGAGCAAGTTCCCATCACATTGTTTTGTGACAATAGTGGAGCGGTTGCACAATCCAAAGATCCAAGGAATCACAAGAAAGGAAAGCACATTGAGAGGAAGTACCACATCATTCGAGACATTGTTGCTCGTGGAGATGTTGTGGTAGCAAAGATTGAAAGTACAAATAATCTAGCAGATCCCTTTACCAAAGCCTTGCCTCAAAGGACTTTCGAGTCACATTTGGAGGGAATGAGAGTTAGATTAGTGCACAATAGTCTTTAGGGCAAGTGGGAGATTGTTAGGATTTGTGCCCTTAAATCCTATTGTATGATGCTATGTATGATATTATGTATGACTTTATGTATGACATGATGTATGACTTAATATTGTGATTGATAAAGTTATTTTATTATTATCTAAAATAATGGTAACATGAATATGGGACATTATCATATAGTCCATGAGATGCATTGTATGTGATTTATGTGAAAAGTCACAGAAGATGTAAATCACAAGTTCTTTGTAAACTCAGAATTTATAGTTCGTAGTCGGTGATGAAATTGGGCATTTCATCTGCGAAGACTATAACATGTCAACTAAGATGATTTGTCTTGATCATGGAAGTGGAAACTTCTAGTTGATATGTTGATATGTTTTAAGAGTTAAAACATATTGAACAGGACCACTGTGAGATTTATTATTTTTCTAACGACTGTCAAATGAATAATAAATCTCACGACTTCTATTTGCATGAACTCTTAATCCTGAGAGAATTATGGACCTGATCATGAAGTGTAGGTTGCTTTGATATATCAGGAGTGAGATCTGAAGTGACGGTCAAAACCTCAGTATGTTGGGTAGCCACATTTAGTGTTGATGGAACATATATTCTCAAGATGGAATTCATAGTCTCTTGATAGAGATATAAAATATTCCCTTGAGATAAGTTTAATGGTTTCAGTTATTCAGAGAGTTAGGCCTAACCACTTTAGTAAGAAATTACTAAAGTATATATTTATGAAATTGGATTTCATAAATATATAATGAATAACTTTAAAGGATTAAACCGGGTACTCAAGAATAAGATGTAGTAATTTACAAAGTGACATATTTATGACTTTGTGTTACTACGAATATTTTATGAAGGGGTTACGTGTATAATAAAGTCTTGGGATATAATTTATTAATAAGGCCTAGAGTGCAATTATATTTATATAGTGGTATTAAATATAATTAATGGTAAATTTGGACTTGTCAAGAGTTGACGGAAAAGCCCAATGCCCATTGGAGCTAGTGTCTTATTGGTCCCTTTTGGTCCCACTCCAAGCCACACACTAAAGCCCAATTGGAAAGGCCCAATAGGCCAGCCCAATTAGATAATCAGTTAGTTATAAAGAGAGAAACATACATAATTTTTATTAGATGAGATTAGAAAAGAAAAAGAAACGGTGTGTGAGAGAGTGTGAGACACACTTTCATTTTCCCTTTGAAAACTGATTGAGAGACCACACATCTTGAGCGTAAAGTGGAATTGGAGTGAAGATTAAAAGTGTTCCCAAGTGCTTCTAATCTTTGTTTTGAATTTCTCCACACCAAGGTACGCTATCTTGTTCTTAAATTCTGAAATTTACATTGTGCACGTTATCAATCATGAATGAAATAGATCCTAGTTCGTTGCTTCCGCTGTGGGTTTTGTATGAAATACAAAACCAGAATTTTTCCTTCACATTTGACAGTCGTTAGGAGCATAATAAATCTCACAGTGGTCCAATTTAATATGTTTTAACTCTTAAAACATATCAACATACCAATTAGAAATCTCTATGTCCATGATCAAGACAAATCATCTTAGTTGATATGTTATAGTCTTCGCAGATGAAATGCCCAATTTCATCACCGACTACGAATTACAATTCTGAGTTTACAAAGAACTTGTGATTTCATTTCATGGACTACATGATAATGTCCCAATATTCATGTTACTATTATTTTTAGATAATAATAAAACAACTTTATTATTAACAACATTAAGTCGTACATAATGTCATACATAATAACATACATAGCATCATAAAATAGGATTTAAGGGCAATAATCCTAACAATACCCCTCACATCCAGCCCAAGGATTTAAGTTCATCCGAGAAATCACAAAAAGGAGCTCAAAAAGAGAAGAGACTGAATCATAACCAAGTGCCGAAGATTTAAAAGGAGAAGGAAGAAAGAACTCACATCATCAATGGTTAGATTGTCAATCACCAAGCTCCAAATCTCTAAAGAACATCGAGAGAGTATAGATAAACGATACTGAGGCAACCAACGAAGAAATCTAGGAAAAATACCAGTAATCTCCTCTCGAATTTTTGGACCAACCCCAAAATACTCATACATCCAAACCTGAAAACTCCACAACACCCTTACCTGCCATACAAAGGGAGCCCCACCTAAGCTTGAAGGACTTCACCTAAAAAGTTTGGTCATAAAGTGCATCAGAGTAGCATAAGCCATGCCGCCCTAGTCAATTCTGGATTTTTCCAACTCTTTTCAAACTTTTTAGGTAGCTCAAATTCACGGTATTGCCTAAATCCGGACATAAGAAAGTCCCAATAAAAAGAAGCATGAACATGCGAGTACCTTTTGCCGCAGTCCTATAATGAAGAATATTTTCACATAGCCAAGACAAGAGGATGTTGTTACTCCTCATTTTAGAAGGCACTACACCTAGAAGTTTTTTGAGTTTGGCTGAAGTAACGGAATTGTAGGGGTATTGGGCCCAGTAATTTATAATGGACGGCCCAACAAGGTCTTTTGGGCTAGAAACCCAAATCCGAAAACATCAAAATGATCGTAGAGTGTTTAAGTGTCCCATACCGTCCGAGGAGTAGATTTGTCCTCGGAATATTAAGCCGAGGATACACAGTATACGTGGAGGACAGCAGAAAGAGCGGTGGAATGTCTAAAGTAAAGCTGCTACCACCGCCCATATATTAAAGACCCTGTAATTGATACGCTGAGAATAGAGATGGAAGGATGGGACCTGAGCATAGAGCTTGGAACTTGGTCCCAAGTCCCAGCGGGCTTTAGGGAAGAATGGATGGGACAAGTATCCAAAAAAGAAGGGTCGCGGCCATAAAGTGGAAGATGATGAAGAGAAGAGGAGGAGTATAAATAGGAGGGAAGGCATACGAAGAAAGGGGAGGCCTTTTGAGAAAGAAAAAGTGTATAATAAACATTATTTGTATCCACACTTGAGAAATACTATTAGAAACTGTCCTCGGAAACAATCCGAGGAGGAATTCTCAATATTACTCTTTGCAAACGATTCTTTGTTTTGTTCCATTGGGCCCAAAGCCCGTTCTTTTTGTGATTGTCTAAAGCCATCCTTAAAATCTAAATTAGAAACCCATCCTCTACAAATTCATTGTGAAGAAAGGCCTTTCAAGCCCATTTTCCTCCTAGTCGTGGTTTGGGAATTTGAATTGTGTCCTTACAGGAATCATTGACAAGAATTATTTCACCACCCAACGTTAGACCAGTGATAACAGAGAAGTCATAAGGTGTCAACATTACCTCCCTAATACATGGAAAATGGAAAGTGCAAGTAGTGTCCCAGAAGTGCTCTGCCAAAGTAAGAAGTAACTGAAGATCTTTGTACTCATGAGTCTCATGATTCAACAGAGCTTCAAAGAAAGTACCAAAGCCTGCTTCATTGATAATGCTTTTGATGCTAGGAGACAATGCTACCTATGCACTTTTCAACATTGGAAGACTACCTCGATTCTTGAGACTCTGCAACACAAAAATTAAACTCATTAATTTCTATGACTAAAACCCACATGACCAAAAAAGAAATTCCATAAAAAACATTCTCACATCCAATGCTCTACAACACAGAAGAAAATCAATGCCCCACTAAAAGTTTACCACAACCAAAATTTTCCATAGCCACACAAAAAAAAAAAAAAAAAAAAACCTGCATGACCAAGAAAAATCCCTCATGCTCATACACAAATAAATTCTCACATAGCTAAAATCATAATCACACAAATTTTCCAAGAATCAACATCATATGCCCAACAAAATTCTTTCAAAGTTCATACCCACAAAATTTTTCATGTCAAAAAAAAAAATTCCATACCCATAAATTTACCCACAAGATTTTTGCCATGTTCATAAAACAAAGTTTACACATGACAATAAACTTTTTCAATATCTATCATGAACAATGCCAATACTCCCAAAATCCAAACCAAAATTCATCCAAAAACGTTAAAATTTACCTACATTGTCAAAATTCCATAAGCCACCCACATTGTCCAAATTGCTCCCAAAAAAAAAAGAAAAACTTCAAGAATGCTACAAAGCCAACATTTTCCAACATAACCAATCAAGCAATGCCCCAAATTTCAAACAACCAAATGAAAAAATCTCACCATGAAACTTTCAATAAAACATGCAACAACATTTTTTTTCCAAGCAAAGAAACCAAAGAAAAACTCACCTTGGTGTCTGCATGAAAATATGGAGCATGGGTCCTAGGGTCTTGAAGAAGTCCATCCTCCTCATGCAAATCAAATGTTGGATCATATTTCTTACCATTAAAACTAAGGAAAGAAGGTCCTTTAGAAGAAGAAGTCATCTTGATGCAAAGAAAAATGGATTTGGAAGATGGGTTTTCACCAAAATGGGTGTGTGAAGAAAATGCTCAAAACATAAGGATATAAAGAAATATTGATGGAGATGGATGAGGGAAACTTGAAAAGATTTGAAAAGTGTTTTTTGTGAGAAGAAATGATGAAATGAAGAAGAAAATCCAAGGGGAAGAAGAGAGTGAATAGTGACAATGGAGGAAGAGAGGAAGAGAAAGATGAAATAAAGAAAAAAAAGGGAAGTGCAAGGCCAAATTTTCGGCCCTTACATGCTAAAACTCAACCAAGGCTAAGCCAACTCAGTCAAACTGAGTTGACTCAGTCAACCCAAAAAAAAAAGATCTTTTTCCAAAGTCTTCAAGTATCTTTTAAAAATCCAAGTTTTCAATTCAAAATTTTCATTCTCAAATTTTCAAATTTTCAAATTTCCATTCTCAATGCCCAAATTTTAAACTCAAATCTTCAGTTTCACAAAAAAAAAAATTTTCAAGCCTCAATTTAAAAAATTCTAAGGCTCAAAATTTCGGATTTTAAGTTCCGAGTTTCAAGAAAAAAAAATTCTAGATCCCAAAAGTCTCAAAATTTGAAATAAAAATTTCAAAACTTCCAAGTTTAAAAAAAAAAAATCAAATGTTTCTCAAAAGAATAATCTTTTGTCAATTGATGCTTTTCTTGATAGAGTTCAAATCCAGAAAGGAAAAATGAAAATGACACGTTTCAGAAGCTGTGGGACCACAAAGCACCTATTAGTTAAAGTCTAACTCTAAATTTTGACCTTTTCTGCAGAAAACAAATTCCAAATCAAAGTAGAGAAGGACCTTTGATCGTCATTCAAATCCAGATCGAAGTAGAGGAGGACCTTTGATCTCCATCCAATTCCAGATCAAAGTAGAAGAGGACCTTTGACCACTATCCCATTCCAGATCAACGTAGAGGAGGGCCTTTGATCGTCATCAAAGTAAAGGAGGACCTTTGATTGATATTCCAACAATTCTAAACCAAAGTAGAGGAGGACCTTTGATCGTCATTCAATTCCAGATCGAAGTAAAGGAAGACCTTTGATCACCATCGAATTCCAAATAAAAGTAGAAGAGGACCTTTGATCACCATCCTATTCCAAGTCGAAGTAAAAGAGGATCTTTGATTGTCATTCAATTCCAGATCGAAGTAGATGAGAAACTTTGATCGTCATTCAATTCTAGATCGAAGTAGAGGAGGACCTTTGATCACCATCCAATTCCAGATCAAAGTCGAAGAGGACCTTTGATCACTATCCCATTCCAGATTGAACTAGAAGAGGACCTTTGATCGTCATTCAATTCTAGATCGAAGTAGATGAAGACCTTTGATCGTCATTAAATCCAGATCGAAGTAGAAGAGGACCATTGATCATCATCAAAGTAGAGAAGGACATTTGATTGACATTTCAACAATTCCAAATCAAAGTAGAGGAGGACCTTTGATCGTCATCAAAGTAAAGGAGGACCTTTGATCGACATTTCAACAATTCTGATCAAAGTAGAGGAGGACCTTTGATTTTCATTCAATTCCAGATCAAAGTAGAAGAGGACCTTTGATCACCATCCCATTCTAGATCGAAGTAGAAGAGGACCTTTGATTGTCATTCAATTCCAGATCGAAGTAGATAAAGACCTTTGATCGTCATTCAATTCCAGGTCGAAGTGGAGGAGGACCTTTGATCACCATCCAATTCCAGATCAAAGTAGAAGAGGACCTTTGATCACCATTCCATTCTAGATTGAAGTAGAAAAGGACCTTTGATTATCACTCATTTCTAGATCGAAGTAGATGAAGACCTTTGATCGTCATTTAATTCAGATCGAAGTGGAGGAGGACATTTGATCATCATCAAAGTAGAGGAGGACATTTGATTAACATTTCAACAATTCCAAATCAAAGTAGAGGAGGACCATTGATTGTCATCAAAGTAAAGGAGGACCTATGATCGACATTTTAACAATTTTGATCAAAGTAGAGGAAGACCTTTGATCGTTATTCAATTCTAGATCAAAGTAGAAGAGGGCCTTTGATCACCATCTCATTCCAGATCGAAGTAGAAGAGGACCTTTGATCGTCATTCAATTCCAAATCGAAGTAGATGAAGACCTCTGATTGTCATTCAATTCCAGATCAAAGTAAAGAAGGACCTTTGATCACCATCCAATTCCAGATCAAAGCAGAAGAGGACCTTTGATCACCATCTCATTCCAGATCGAAGTAGAAGAGGACCTTTGATCGTTATTCATTCTAGATTGAAGTAGATGAAGACCTTTAATCGTCATTCAATTCCAAACCAAAGTAGATGAAGACCTTTGATCGTCATGAAATCCAAATCAAAGTAGAGGAGGACCTTTGATCGTCATCAAAACAGAGGAGTACATTTGAATGAAATTTCAACAATTCCAAATCAAAGTAAAGGAGGACCTTTGATCGTCATCAAAGTATAGGAGGGCATTTGATCGACATTTCAACAATTTAGATCAAAGTAGAAGAGGTCCTTTGATCATCATCAAAGTAAAGGAGGGCGTTTGATCGACATTTCAACAATTCAGATCAAAGTAGAGGAGGACCTTTAATCGTCATTCAATTCCAGATCAGAGTAGAAGAGGACCTTTGATCACCATCCTATTCCAGATCGAAGTAGAAGAGGACCTTTGATCATCATTCAATTCTAGATCGAAGTAGATAAACACCTTTGATTGTCATGCAATTCTAGATCAAAGTAGAGGAGGACCTTTGATCACCATCCAATACCAAATCAAAGTAGAAGAGGACCTTTGACCACCATCCCATTTCAGATCGAAGTAGAAGAGGACCTTTGATTGTCATTCAATTCTAGATCGAAGTAGATGAAGACCTTTGATCATCATTAAATCTAGATCGAAGTAGAGGAGGACCTTTAATTGACATTTCAACAATTCCAAATCAAAGTAGAGGAGGACCTTTGATCGACATCAAAGTTAAGGAAGACCTTTGATCGTCATCAAAGTTAAGGAGGACCTTTGATTGACATTTCAACAATTCCAAATCAAAGTAGAGGAGAACCTTTGATCGCCCTTCAACTCCAGATCAAAAGTAGAGAAGGGCCTTTAATCGTCATCAAAGTAGAGGAGAACCTTTGATTGACATTTCAACAATTCCAGATCAAAGTATTGGAAGACCTTTGATCGTCATTCAATTCCAGATCAAAGTAGAAGAAGACCTTTGATCCTCATCCCAGACAATTTCATTTCTAAGATCAAGATAGAAAAGTCATTTGGTTACCCCAATTGCCAAGATTCATGTCCAGAGTCAACAACTACCAGCTAAGTCCGGTTTTTTCATTTTGTTGCCAAAAGATAAGACTAGTTCTACATTCCAAATTTTTAGGTTTGAGGACTAGTTAATCATAGTTGCATCACATGCATCAACTTGTTCTTACATTACATACATCAATTTGTCTTTGCATTACATGCATCTATTAGGATTAGTGTCCTTTAATCCCATTGTATAATGCTATGTATGATATTATGTATGACATTATGTATGACATGATGTATGACTTAATATTGTGATTGATAAAGTTGTTTTATTATTATCTAAAATAATGGTAACATGAATATTCAGACATTATCATATAGTCCGTGAAATGCATAGTATGTGATTTATGTGATTTAGTCACAGAAGATATAAGTCACAAGTTCTTTGTAAACTCATAATTTAAAGTTCGTAGTCGGTGATGAAATTGGGCATTTCATCTGCGAAGACTATAACGTATCAACTAAGATGATTTATCTTGATCATGGAAGTGGGGACTTCTAGTTGATATGTTGATATGTTTTAAGAGTTAAGCCATATTGAACTAGATCGCTGTGAGATTTATCATTCTCCTAACGACTGTCATATGAATAATAAATCTCACGACTTCTATTTACATGAACTCTTAATCCTAAGAGGATAATTGACCTGATCATGAAGTGTAAGTTGCTTTAATATATCAAGAGTGAGATCTAAAGTAACGGTCAAAACCTCAGTATGTTAGGCAGCCACATTTAGTGTTGATGGAACATATATTCTCAAGATGGAATTCATAATCTCTTAACGGAGATATACAATATTCCCTTGAGATAAGTTTAATGGATCAGCTATTCAGAGAGTTAGGCCTAACCACTTTGGTAAGAAATTACTAAAGTATATATTTATATTATTGGATTTCATAAATATATGTTGAATAACTTTAAATGATTAAACTTGGTACTCAAGGATAAGATGTAGTAATTTACAAAGTGACAGTCGACATTCATGACTTTGTATTACTACGAATATTTTATGAAGGGGTTGCATGTATAATAAAGTTTTAGGATATAATTTATAAATAAGGCCTGGAATGCAACTATATTTATAGAGTGGTATTAAATATAGTTAATGGTAACTTTGGACTTGTCAGGAGTTGACAAAAAAGTCCAAGGCCCATTGGAGCTAGTGTCTTATTAGTCCATTTTGGTCCCACTCTAAGCCACATACTAAAGCCCAATTGGAAAGGCCCAAAAGGCTAACCCAATTAGATAATCAGTTATAAGGAGAGAAATATACAGAATTTTAGTGTGTGAACAAGAGAGATATCATTGTGAAATGGTGTGTATGTGAGTGTTGGACACTCTCTCATTCTCCCTTGAACAAAAACTGATTGAAAGACCACACATCTTAGGCGTTAGTGGAATTAGAGTGAAGATTAAAAGTGTTCTCAAGAACTTATGATCTTTGGTTTTGAAATTCATTGCACCAAGGTACACTCTCTTGATTCTATATTCTGAAATTTACATAGTGCATGTTATTAATTACGAATGAAGTAGATCCGTTTATTTTTCGCTGCGTATGTTTTGTATGCGAAACAAACATGTAATTTTCCATCAAATGGTATCAGAGCGGTATTCAATTCGAATCTGTATAACATGTTTTGTGAGTTTTGGAATTACAGATAATAGTTTCATGATGTTAGAAGATTGTATATGGTTTTAAGTTTCTGCATGGTTGTTAAAACTGTGATTTGATAGAAACTGATATTGATGTTATGATGTTGTTTAAGTTTTAATTTAAGTATGTTAAATTGGTCTTTAAGGCTATAGCATCATTGGAATTTAGTTTTGATATCAAATCTCATCTATTATGTTCATATGGTGGTTGTTTGTTCATTGAAAACCGTTGAAAATTGTTCAGATGTTCCCTTTAGAAAATTGAAACACGGGTTTTTTGTGGGTAAGCTTTACTCACGGCAGAGTCGCGAGACAGTCTCAAAATCTTCTATCTGAATTTTGTGTTTTCACAAAACATTTCGTGGGTAAGCTTTACTCACGAAATAGTTGCGAGACAGTCATGAAAGTCTCTGTTTGATTTTTGTGTTTTCATTTTTTTGCCATAATTCATTTTTGCGGGAAGAGCTTAGTTGCGAGATACTCGCGAAAATGTCACTGAAGGGAAATTGAAATTTTTCTAAGTGTTTTCATATATATAAAGTGCAAGGCTATGTGTAATAGATTATGCATGTTTTATATTTAAAAACCTTTCATTTAAAACATCTAGTGGGAGAGAGATACAAGGGTTGGATCTCACGGCCTCCATTGTTGGTTTATAGTAGTGTGATTAAGCACCTCGCCTTGGCGTATATGCCTTGCTCCCTTCGGAGGGTGTTTAATTTATGGTACTACAGATTAAACTTCTTATGGATGGATAATATGTGTTACATTAAGAACAACCACGCGGAGTTACTTAATGACTCACAAAGAATTCAGTCAAAGGTGTACACTAGACTAAGTTTAATGTTAACCTCCTTTCGGAGCTATGTCATAATTACTTAGAGGGTAAAGGAAAAACGACATATTATTAGTGTTTGATAAGAGTTATCATGATAGCACTAATAATGAGAATAGTTCTCAATCAATCATAAAGTTTATAATTTACTTGCTTCCAAGGAATTTTAAACATGGGATTGGATTGTCGTTGCATATATTATTTTATGGTTTTATTAAGGTTCCATATTATATGCTTATATGCTAAATTGATAATGTCCAGTTTACTTATTATATTCATGTTTATTATTTTCAGATTTGAACATGGCATCATTTAGCCCACTTGTTACTATTTTTAATCAAAACAAACTGATTGGATCCAACTATGTTGATTGGAAAAAAAATTTAGACATTGCTCTTATAGCTGAAGAGCGCAAATATGTGCTTACTTAACCATGTCCTAGCTTTCCTTCATTAGATGCTCCTCCTAAGGAAAAATAACGATATGATCGTTGGCAGAAATCCAATGAAATGGCCAAGTGCTATATCCTAGTATCCATCTCAAATGTTCTACGGCATCAAATGCAAGATGTAGAACTAGCTTCGGATATTATGCTAAGTCTGAAGGAGATGTTTGGTGAGCAAGGCCATTCAGCAAGGCAAGAAACCATGTGGCAAATTTATAATACCAAAATGGCTGAAGGTAGTTCGGTAAGAGAGCATTGTCTTACAATGATCTCTAATCTGAATACATTGGAAGTTTTAAGTGCCGACATTGATGGAGAATCCCAAGTGGATATGATACTCCAGTCACTACCGGAATCATTTAAGGAATTCAAACTTAATTATAACATGAACAAAAAGATTTATTCTTTATCTGAATTAATGAATGAGTTAATGGCGACGGAAGGCATCCTTGGTACTTCTAGTGTTGAAGCCAATGTGGGTGAAGCTTCTACTTCTCAACCTAAGTCGAAAAACAAGGGTAAGAAGAAGAAGAAGAAGAAGAAGAAGAAGGACTTCACTAAGCAAGAGGGTAAACAAATTGCCTTAGAGGTTGCTGACAAAGGAAAGAAAACCAAAGGAAAATGTTTACATTGTTATGAGAAAGGACATTGGAAGAGGAATCGTCCAAAGTTCAAAGCTGCCAAGAATAAAGGTATGAAAAGTTCCTTTCTTCTTGAAATATGTTTGGTACAGAATCCCACGGAATCCTGGTGTGTGGATTCAGGTTATACTAATCATATCTGCAATTCTTTACAGGGGTTTCAAGAGACCAAAAAGCTGAATGAAGGGGAATTGTTTCTTACTTTGGCTGATAGGAGTAGGATTCCTGTTGTAGTTGTTGGTGTTGTTAATTAATGTTTTGAGTCTAGGGTTTTAATATTGGAAGACTGTCTATTAGTACCTAATGTTCGTAGGAATTTAATTTCTGCAACTTATTTAGGTAAACATGGATATTGTGTTATCCTAAAGGATAATGTTGTAATAAAGAAAGATAAAATGTTCATTTGTTCTGGCAATATTGTGGATGGTCTTTATATTTTAACTCCTGACAAGCATGAATTACATAATTCTGAATTAGATAATGAATCTCATGTAAAATCATTAAAGAGAAAGTTTCCTTCTACTAATGATGCATATCTTTGGCACTTGCGTTTAGGTCATATTAATTTAAATAGGATTTAAAGACTAATCAAAGATGGACTTTTACAGCCCATGGACTTTGATGAATTTCCTATTTGCGAATCTTGTTTGGAGGGTAAAATGACCAAACGACCTTTTAATGCAAAAGGTAGAAGAGCCCAAGAGTTTCTTGAATTAGTTCATTCAGATGTATGTGGTCCTATGTCAACCCAAGCAAAAGGAGGTTATGAGTACTTCATCACTTTTACCGATGATTACTCAAGATATGGTTATGTGTACCTAATGAGACGAAAGTCTGAAGCCTTTGAAAAGTTCAAAGAGTTTAAGGCTGAAGTTGAATATCAATTGGGTAAACGCATAAAGGTCATTCAATCTGATCAAGGTGGCGAATACCTTCTTGGGGATTTCAAAGATTACCTAATTCAGAATGAGATTGTATCCCAGTTGACTGCACCTAGAACTCCTCAACAAAATAGTGTAGTAGAAAGAAGGAATAGGACTCTTTTAGAAATGATTAGGTCCATGATGAGTTACTCAACTTTACCAATTTCCTTTTGGGGGTATGCCTTAGATGCAACAACACATCTTTTGAATTTAGTTCCATCAAAATCTGTTCCCAAAACACCCATGGAATTGTGGAGTGGGTGTAAGCCTAGTATGAGATATCTCCACATTTGGGGTTGTCCAGCACATGTGCTGAAGGGGAAGCCTGATAAGTTGGAAGCAAAATCAGAAGTATGTTTGCTTGTGGGTTATCCAAAAGAAACTAGGGGTTATTTATTCTAAAGTTGAAATGATAACAAAGCTTTTGTTAGTACAAATGCTAAATTTTTGGAAAATGACTATATGAATAATTTTACTCCTAGAAGTAGAGTTGTATTGGATAAAATGACTGAATCTGTAAATCAACAACAATTGGATAAAACTAGGGATGATGTGACTGTATTGGATACACCACAAGATACTACTCATGAGATATCTAGTACACAGGTGCCTCGTCGTAGTGGAAGAATTGTTCGGTCTCCTATAAGATTTATAGGTTTGGGAGAAACTTATAAAGCTATTTTAAAAGAGGCTAAATCGGATCCCTACACTTATGAAAAGGCAATAAGTGATATAGATGCACATCATTGGCTGAATGCTATGAAATCTGAATTAGATTCCATGTATTCCAATCAAGTTTGGGATCTTGTAGAGGTGCCTAACGACATTAAACCTATTGGTTGCAAATGGATTTACAAGAGGAAGAGAGGGATAGATAGAAAGATTGAAACCTTTAAAGCAAGGCTAGTGGCGAAAGGGTATACACAAAAAGAAGGTATTGATTATGAAGAAACCTTTTCACCAGTAGCAATGCTTAAATCTATCAGAATTCTCTTATCCATTGCTACTCATTATGATTATGAGATTTGGCAAATAGATGTCAAGACAGCATTTGTTAATGGAAATCTTGAAGAAGAAATCTATATGATGCAACCGAAAGGTTTCATAGCAAAGAACCAAGAGCATATGGTATGCCAGTTGAAAAGGTCCATTTATGCACTTAAGCAAGCATCTAGGTCATGAAACATCAGATTTGATCAAGCAATCAAATCATTTGGTTTTGAACAAAATCTTGATGAACCATGTGTGTACAAAAGACATCAAGACAAAGTAGTAATGTTCCTAGTGCTTTCTGTTGATGATATTTTACTCATTGGAAATGATGTGGGGGTAATGTCATCAGTAAAAGTTTGGTTGTCTAGCCAATTTGATATGAAGGACTTGGGTGAGGCTAACTTTATTCTAGGGATCAAGCTTTGGCAAGATCGCAAGAATAAGATGTTAGGCTTATCACAAGCTGGATATATAGATAAGGTTCTAGAACGGTTTAGCATGCAAAACTCTAAGAAAGGGTTACTTCCTTTCAGACATGGAGTTCCTCTTTCTGATGACCAAAGGCCTAAGTCTCAAGAGGAAGAAAACATGATGAGACAAGTTCCTTATGCTTCTGCAGTAGGAAGTCTCATGTATGCCATGCTTTGTACTAGACCAAATATTTATTATTCAATTGGCATGGTCAGCCGATATCAATCAAATCTAGGACTAAAACATTGACAAGCTGTAAAGCATATTCTCAAGTATCTTAGGAGAACGAGAAATTATATGCTTGTTTACCAGTGTGAGGATTTGATTCCCATTGGCTATACAGATTCAGATTTTCAATCAGGTCTTGATTTCAGAAAGTGCACTCCAGGTTGTGTGTTCACCTTGGGAGGTGGAGCCATAAGTTGGGGGAGTGTTAAGCAATTTTGTATTGCGGACTCCACCATAGAAGCTGAATATGTTGCTGCTTGTGAGGCGGCAAAGGAAGCTGCTTGGCTCAAGAAATTCCTTTCTGATCTTGGTGTTGTGAGAATGGAGCAAGTTCCCATCACATTATTTTGCGACATTAATGGAGCAGTTGCACAATCCCAAGATCCAAGGAATCATAAGAAAGGAAATCACATTAAGAGAAAGAACCACATCATTCGAGACATTGTTGCTCGTGGAAATGTAGTAGTAGTAGCAAAGATTGAAAGTGCAAAGAATCTAGCGGATCCCTTTACCAAAGCCTTGCCCCAAAGGACTTTCAAGTCACATTTGGAGGAAATGGGAGTTAGATTAGTGCACAATAGTCTTTAGGGCAAGTGGGAGATTGTTAGGATTAGTGTCCTTAAATCCTATTGTATAATGCTATGTATGATATTATGTATGACATTATGTATGACATGATGTATGACTTAATATTGTGATTGATAAAGTTATTTTATTATTATCTAAAATAATGGTAACATGAATATTCGGACATTATCATATAGTCCATGAAATGCATAGTGTGTGATTTATGTAATTTAGTCACAGAAGATATAAGTCATAAGTTCTTTGTAAACTCAGAATTTAAAGTTCGTAGTGGGTGATGAAATTGGGCATTTCATCTGCGAAGACTATAACGTATCAATTAAGGTGATTTATCTTGATCATGGAAGTGGGGACTTCTAGTTGATATGTTGATATGTTTTAAGGGTTAAGACATATTGAACTGGACCGTTGTGAGATTTATTATTCTCCTAATGACTGTCATATGAATAATAAATCTCACAACTTCTATTTACATGAACTCTTAATCCTGAGAGGATAGTGGACCTTATCATGAAGTGTAGGTTGCTTTGATATATCAAGAATGAGATCTAAAGTAATAGTCAAAACCTCAGTATGTTGGACAGCCACATTTAGTGTTTATAGAACATATATTCTCAAGATAGAATTCATAGTCTCTTAACAGAGATATAAAATATTCCCTTGAGGTAAGTTTAATAGATCAGTTATTCAGAGAGTTAGGCTTAACCACTTTGGTAAGAAGTTACTAAAGTATATGATGAAGCAGAATCTCGTCGGTTGCTTTGGGGTTCGTCCAGATGGTACCAGTTGTACTCTGACAAACCTATGGAAACAAGAACTTACTCGAATGGTCACCGGTGTGGTGCCTGCCACAATGCCTCCGATGCCCAAGTCAGTGTGAAAGAAGGTAGCAGTCAAAATATCAAAAATAACTCAGTATATGTTGTGATGTTGTGTGTACCTAGTATTGGTGTTGTGAGGGCTTCATATATCCATGTGGACTATAGCCATTGGGGTGTTAATGTCTCCCCTGATAACGTCTCTGGCGGAGTAATGGGTTTTAATGTGTTTCCACCAGTTCGTCTAGCTGGTCCTGTAACGGTCCGGGACATTATTGGCAGCATTGAATGGCCTTAATGTTCTCGTCAATGACACGGACGATCAGTCAGGTTCGTCTGT
Source organism: Castanea sativa (assembly GCF_040712315.1). Taxonomy (NCBI): domain Eukaryota; kingdom Viridiplantae; phylum Streptophyta; class Magnoliopsida; order Fagales; family Fagaceae; genus Castanea; species Castanea sativa. The sequence continues at coordinate 14,721,323 of NC_134020.1, forward strand.
GGAGGTGGGCTCGTCTGTGTTCAACTTCGCCAGTCCCATCAGCTGCCCCCCGGGTTCCATGGTCGTCAGTGAGTTTCCTGACGGCCGTGGGAGACGAAAAGTTTTTCCTCTCCCTTTTTTTTTTTTTTTTTTTCGAGCTTTGGGATTTCATGCCGCATTGAATGCGTAGTGGCGGCGTTACGTGGGTCGTGGTCACGTGGCATGATGTGGTTGGAGAAGGCCTATGTCCTCATAACCCTTGGGTTTCCTGCCGATTTTCGGTTTTTCTTCCTTTTGGTTCTTAAACTCCTCTACTCCTACTTTACCTTTCATTTCCTTCAAAATTTCAGTTTATCCCTTTGAGCATCTTCTTCATCTATTTCTTCATTTTTCTCTTGAGTTGGTGCGTGTTTGGTTGCTGGGCTTCCTGCTTCTCTTCCTTGAGGTATACTTTCTCTTCTTCTTTCTTTTTTCCTTTTCTCTTTGCAAATATCTGATTTCTTTTCGGTTTCTGCTTCTTGGTTTTCTTTGTGTTTTTGTTTCGGTTTTTCTTCCTTTTGGTTCTTAAACTCCTCTACTCCTACTTTACCTTTCATTTCCTTCAAAATTTCAGTTTATCCCTTTGAGCATCTTCTTCATCTATTTCTTCATTTTTCTCTTGAGTTGGTGCGTGTTTGGTTGCTGGGCTTCCTGCTTCTCTTCCTTGAGGTATACTTTCTCTTCTTCTTTCTTTTTTCCTTTTCTCTTTGCAAATATCTGATTTCTTTTCGGTTTCTGCTTCTTGGTTTTCTTTGTGTTTTTGTTTGTTTCTTTTTTGTGGGAATTTTAGCGCTTTCCTGTTTGCCTGCACTTTGCCTGGGAGTCCATGGTCAATAATTTAGAGGTTAGAGAAGCTTGTCCTTCGATTTCCTTTCTCTTTGCTCGCTTAGGGGGGTCCTTAGGTGTTTTTCCCAATTTGGGGGGTTTTGTTTTTGAGGGTAGTGGCTTAGGCGTTGTTTTAGGCTACTTGTTCCCATTGCTCCGAAAGTCAGTCGATTGGTTTGAAGATTTGGTGATGTCTGAGGTTAGGTCCAGTGACCTCGAGACTGGGTTGTCATCTAGTGGCGACCCTATGGAGGGGGACACAGCTGTGTCGACCTTTAGAGAGGTTAGGGCTTTTCATGCCCTCGTGGAGGCGTGTGGGTTAGATTCTGACGCCGTGGGTAGGTTTAGGGATAGGTTCCAGTTTCCAGAACGGGTTCGAGTTCGTCGGCCTACTGACGAGGATAGGGCTTGTCAGTTTTTCCCAGGTGAAGTGTGCTTCTATGAGGCCGCTTTTACTTGTGGACTTAGGCTTCCCGTCCATCCATTTGTGATGGAGCTCTTAGCCTATTTGGGGATCGCTCCTGGGTAGCTTATGCCCAATTCATGGAGAATAGTGGTCAACTGTATGGAAATATGGTTGGCTACTAACGGGGACATGATCAAGGTAAACGAGCTTGTCTACTTATATTGTTTAAAAGAGTCCAAAGAGTACGGGTATTATGAGCTAGTACCTTGGGAGAGAAGAACTAGGATCGTCAAGGGCTTACCCTCGTCCTTCAAGTACTGGAAGTCCAGATTTGTGTTTGTGTCTGGGGACGATTTTGAGACCCCCTCTAGCCAGGACTAGGGTGAGATCCCCAGGTTGCTTCGTCGGTGGGGAACCCCGACCTTAGGTGCGTTAGTCTACTTTCTCATTTTTTTTTTTTTTTGGACCCGATGTTACCGTCACTAACTTCTTTCATTCCTGTGCAGTTAAAAGGAGGCCAAAGCTGAAAAGCAGGTATAAGGAGCATGTTGAGATGGCCATTGCGTATTCCCAGACCATCGAAAACTGGGACGAATTGGTAGATCCGCGGACACTTGCCTTCTACAATCTCGGCCCCGATCCGTCCCCCTACGTCCTGCGGAGTCTTGATATTGAGGGAAAGAAGAGTAAGCACCTGAATTCATCAGGCTCGATTCTGTAGCCGTATTTATTTGACTGGCTCCTTTATAAAATTTTCCTCTTTCGCAGAGATGACGACTAAATTCAACAAGGGCATGTACGAGAAGATGCGATCTAAGAAGGACGAGCCCCTGTCCAACCTCAGGAAGAAGGTGGTCCGTGTCAAAGGTAAAGTCTCTTCTGTCACCCCGACTGCTTCGGCTACTCCTGTGATCTCCGGCGCCGAGACGACGAGGACAGCTTCTCTGACCACCTCGGTTGAAGAGATCCCAAAACCCGCTTCGAAAAGGCCTCGTACATCAGACAAAGGGAAGGAGGCTGCTTGCTCGTCCACCATTTGGGACGACGAGAAGTTGGCAACGAACCGAGCTCATGGGGTCGTGACCGCAGAAGACCTAAAGGTGTTCTCGGGTCTGACCCCAAATGAGTTGATGAGTCGTCATCTCCATAAGCTAGTCCAGGTACCCTGCTCGTTTTAGGTGACGTATATATCTATATATATATATATATATATATATATATATATATATATATATATATATATATTTTTTTTTTTTTTACATAGGTGTGCTAGGATTAAATTCCTTCGCGTGTCCTTTCTCTTCTTTTTTTTTTTTTTTTAGGTGTTGGGGGAGACTGTTCACCTTTCAACTGAGTATCTGGCTCAGGAAGCCAAGGTCGAGTCCTCGCTTTCTCGGATCAAGGTCTTAGAGATGGAGAACTCGAAGCTGAAGAGGGATTTGATCGCTACGATGGAGGACATTCACCACTCCAAGGAGGAGGTCAAGAGGCTGAGTGACGACCTTAAGGTTGAGCAGCAGTTGGTTCTGGATAAGGATGAGCAACTTGCAGCCGCGAAGGAAAAGATTAAGGTCGTCGCTTCCAGGGCTATCAAGGGCTTCCAGCAGACTGAGGAGTACAACTCTGTGCTCTTCAGCTGGTATTTTAAAGAGTTTGAGCTCTTGAGGAGGTACTGCATCAAGCACCCTTCCGAGGTAGATTTCGAGATGCTGGACATGGAGGAAGTGGACAGGGAGATCTCTGCTGACGAAGCTGCCCAAGTCGCGGTAGCTGATGCTCCTGAAGACCTTCCTGCTGTTGATGTCCCTGTCGTCGAAGCTCCTACCCTTGATGCCCCTGCCGAGGACGATGCTATTCCAGATGTTTAACCCTATCACTTGTTCAGAAATTTTTTTTTTTTTTTAAGGCGCCTGACATGTTTGAGGCTCCACTTCCAGAACATCTTTAAATTTTTTGTTAAGCATATTTTTAGCCCAGTGTTTATGGGTTTTTAAATGTAAAAACAATGGTGATTGCCTTTGGTTTCTAGGCTTTTATAATATCGTATTTACTTACACACATTGTTCTTCTGTATATCCATATAAGCTCATCAATTTTCTTCCTATCCGTCAGTAATGTACACCTATCTGGGCGGAATCTTATTACTTAGGCATTTTTCTTTATGTTTTGCCTTCGTCAGTAATGTACATCCGTCTACGCAGAATCTTATTACTTAGGCATTTTTCTTTATGTTTTTCCTTCATCAGTAATGTACATCCGTCTACGCGGAATCTTATTACTTAGGAATTTTTCTTTATGTTTTGCCTTCGTCAGTAATGTACATCCGTCTACGCGGAATCTTATTACTTAGGCATTTTTCTTTGTTTTTCCTTCGTCAGTAATGTACATCCGTCTATGCGGAATCTTATTACTTAGGCATTTTTCTTTATGTTTTGCCTTCGTCAATAATGTACATCCGTCTACGCGGAATCTTATTACTTAGGAATTTTTCTTTATGTTTTTGCCTTCGTCAGTAATGTACATCCGTCTAGGCCGTAGTGGGTTTCCGAAATTTTCTACTGACGATACCTATATGAACACATTATTTGAATCGTTATTTCATTAATTTTAAGGAATGGGTACATTCTTGAGCTACATCTGTTGATGGTACTTCTTCAAGTGTTCAATGTTCCAGGGTTGCGGGAGCTTCTGCCTGTCTAGGGTCTCCAAATGATAGCTGCCTTGCCGGGAGTAGTGCACGACTCTGTAAGGTCCCTCCCATGTGGGACCGAGCTTCCCGTGGGCGGATTTTTTAGTTGCAGTAGTCACCTTGCGTAGGACGAGGTCGCCAATTTCAAGTCTTCTGAGCTTGACTCTTTTGTTATAGTATTCAGTCATCTTCCGTTGGTACTTCATTGTCATGCTCGAGGCCTTGTCTCTTACTTCGTCTAAGCAATCCAGATTGATTCGAAGTTGGTCGTCGTTGCTTTCCTCGCAGAATACTTCTCGCCTGGTGTTGGCCACACCCACCTCGACTGGGATTACCGCCTCAGTGCCATAAGTGAGCCTGAAAGGCGTCTCTCTCGTTGGGGTTCTTGCTATTGTTCTGTAGGCCCACAAAACATTGGGAAATTCTTCGGGCCACGCGCCCTTGGCCTCGTCTAGCCGGGCTTTGATGATTCTGAGCAGTGTTCAATTAGTTACTTCTGTTTGCCCGTTTGCCTGTGGGTGTCCAGGTGACGAGAACTTGTGCCTAATACCTAATCCTGAGCAAAAGTCTCTAAATCCCTGGCTGTCGAACTGTCGACCATTATCAGAAATAATCGTTCTTGGAATCCCGAACCTACAAATTATATTTCTCCACACAAAGCTACGGATTCTCACCTCTGTGATCGTCCATATCGCTTCTGCTTCAACCCATTTTGTGAAGTAGTCGATAGCGACGAGCAGGAACCTTACCTGCCCTCTTCCTTGGGGCAATAGGCCGACGATATCAATCCCCCATTGTGCGAATGGCCACGGGGAGGTAATCGTCGTCAACTTTTCTGCTAGCAGTCTCTGGACATTCCCGAACCTTTGGCACTTATCGCACCTCTTGACGAGCTCTGTAGCGTCTACCTGCATGGTCGGCCAAAAATATCCTGTTCTAACAACTTTGCTTACCAGAGATCTAGGCCCGGCGTGGTCTCCGCAAATCCCTTCGTGGATTTCACGAAGGACGTACTTGGCTTCTTCCTCATCGACACACTTCAAATAGGACAGGAAGAAGCCTCTTTTGTATAAGGTATCATTCAAAATCGTAAATCTGGCCGCTCTTGCTTTAATCTTCCTGGCTTCCATTGAATCATGAGGGAGATGCCCGTCTTGAAGGAATGAGACGATCGGTGCCATCCAACCACCTACGCTCTGAATGGAGAATATTGAGACTTCTTCGATGCTAAGGTGTTTCTGAATCTCCATGAGAAGTTCACTGTTCGTTGGTTATTCTTCAGACGAGGCCATTTTGGCAACCTTATCTGCCGCCATATTCTGGTTTCTCGAGATCCGAACAAAGTCTAACTTATCGAACCCACGGGCTAACTGTTTCGTCAGCTTGAGGTACTTCTGCATTCTCTCTTCTTTTGCCTCATACTCTTCCCTGATCTACCCTATTGCCAGCTTGGAGTCGCTCTGAATAAGTAGGTTCTTAATCCCAAGGGCTTTGCCGAGTCTTAGTCCCGTCAGTATCCCTTCGTACTCGGCCTCGTTGTTGGTCGCCGGGAATTTTAATTGGACTCCATATTTGAGTTTTTCTCCATCGGGGGTGTTTTTGATGACCCCTACTCCCCCCCTCTTTTGGGCTGACGAGCCATCGGTCTGAATTGTCCATTGCTCTTCCTCGTCTTTGCCGTCGTCATCTTCTGGAGGGGTGAACTCGGCGATGAAGTCTGCTAGAGCTTGTGCCTTGATGGCCGTTCTGGGATGGTATTCGATGTCGAACTGGCTGAGTTCGATTGCCCACTGGACCATTCTCCCTGCTGCTTCAGGTTTGTTCATGGATTTTCTGATAGGTTGGTCCGTCATTACAAGGATAGGGTGTGCTTCAAAGTATGGTCATAACTTTCGTGAAGCCACTATTAGGGCGAACGCGATCTTCTCAATCCTGGGATACCTAGCTTCTGCTCCCTGGAAGGCTTGACTGATGTAGTAAACTGGAAGCTGCTTCTTATCCTCTTCTCGAATTAAGGCCGCGCTAACGGCCGTGGCTGGTGCTGCCAGGTATAAATAAAGGTTTTCCCCTGCTTTTGAGGGACTCAAGACGGGCGGACTGCCGAGGTAACGCTTGAGCTCTTGGAACGCTGCCTCACATTCGTCAGTCCAGGAGAAAGTTTGCTTCAATGTCTTGAAAAAGGGGAGGCATTTATCTGTTGCTTTAGAGACGAACCTATTGAGTGCAGCAATCCTCCCTGTGAGCTTTTGGACTTCCTTGACGCTCTTTGGTGATGCCATGTTGAGTATTGCTTGTACCTTCTCCGGATTTGCTTCTATTCCCCTTTGAGACACCATGAACCCTAAGAACTTCCATGAGGCTACCCCGAACATGCACTTACTGGGATTCAGCTTCATCTGATATTTTCGGAGGGTATCAAACGTCTCTCTCAGATCGTCCAGGTGTGTTAATTCCTCTTTGCTCTTGACGAGCATATCATCTACATACACCTCCATGTTTCTACCAATTTGCTCGCTGAACATCTTGTTTACTAGTCTTTGGTATGTTGCTCCTGCGTTCTTCAATCCGAAGGGCATCACCTTGTAGTAGTAGAGCCCTCGACTTGTGATGAAAGCGGTTTTTTCCTGATCTTCCTCAGCCATTTTTATCTGGTTGTATCCGGAAAAAGCATCCATGAATGTTAGTAACTTATGTCCAGCCGTAGAATCTACCAGTTCATCTATCCTCGGCACGGGAAAACTATCCTTCGAGCAGGCCTTGTTCAGGTCCGTAAAGTCCATGCACATTCTCCACTTCCCATTTTCTTTTTTCACCAGCACGACATTGGCCAGCCACTCGAGATAATAAACCTCTCGGATAAAGTCTGCCTGCAACAACCTGTTAACTTCGTCTGTGATTGCTCAGTTTTGTTCGGGGGCAAAGACCCGTCATCTCTGTTGGACAGGCTTTTTCTCGAGGTCTGTTTTCAAATCGTGCTGGATTACTTGGCATGGTATACCGGGCATATCCTCGTAACTCCATGCAAATACGTCCAAGTTTCCCTTAAGGAAGTGGACGAGTTTATTTCTCATTTCAGAGCTTAAGGTCGTCCCTATCCTCGTCACCTTTGCAGTTTCCCCCTAGACGAGTTCTACTGTTTGTAGGGCTTCCATGTTGTCTTTTTTTTTCTCCCTCGATCGTCCATGTGTGGTTTTCCCCTGCAGCCAGCACGGCCTGGTAGCATTCTCTGGCTAAAACTTGGTCTCATTTTACCTCGCCGACTCCGTCTTCGGTTGGGAATTTTATCTTTAGGCAGTAGGTGGACGTGGTTGCTTTCCACCTGTTGAGCGTGGGTCTCCCAATGATCACATTATATAAGGAGGGTCAATCTACCACCAAGAAGTCCAGCTGACGGGTCTGCTGCTTCGAGTAGGAGCCTATTGTGAATTTTAGCATCACAATGCCCTTGGGGTATACTCTGTCTCCGCTAAAGCTGACGAGGGGGGAATCGAATGGGTACAATCTACCAGGATTTAGTTTCAACTGTTGGAAAGTCGGTAAGTACATGATGTTTGCGGAGCTGCCGTTGTCGACGAGGATCCTCTTAGTGTTAAACCCTTCGATTGTGAGTGTTATGACCAAGGGGTCGTTATGGGGCTGCCTTACTCCCCGAGCATCCTCTTCGCTGAAGAATATATCCTGGTTTTTCCGTCTTTGCTTCAATAGGGGTTCCATATGGACACTATTTACTTGCCTCTGGCATGCTTTCTTGAGTAACTTGTATGATCCCCCCATGAATGGCCCCCCTACGATTGTGCTTATCTCCCCGATCACGTCCTGTTGTGGTTGGGACGGGCAAATCTCATTTTTGGACAAGGATTCGCGTTGGCTCTTGTCGACCTCCCTGAACCTGCCAGATTCTCCCTTTTTTACATACTTCTGAAGCTTTCCTTTTTGTATCAACTCTTTTATCTGTCCTTTCAGGTCTCGGCAATCCTCCGTGTAATGGCCGTGATCCTTGTGGAACCGGCAATATTTGTTTTTGTCACGCACGTTTGGTGACGAATGCAAGGGTCTCGACCATTGTAGGTAGTGTTGGTCCTAGATCTGCGTCAAAATCTTGTCAACAGGCATAATTAGTGGTGTGAATTTTACCGGTCATGGAGCTTTCTCGTCCCTTCGTTTGTCAATGTCACCTCCTCGACGGCTTGGGCGTTCCCTCTTTTGTCCCCTGCGTTCATCTTCCATCCTTCCTTCCTTCTTTCTTTGGCCTTTCCTCGTCTACGATGGCTGCCAGTGCGTCCTCAGCATTCATGTACTTTTGGGCTTTCAGTAGCATCTCCGCCATTGTCCGGGGCGGATTTTTTGCCAGTCAGACGACGAATTCTCTGGACTTAAGCCCTGCTTTAAATGTTGTCAGTTGGACCTTGTCATCCGCGTCGTCCACCTCTAGGGTCTCTCGAGTGAAGCGTTTCATGTACGACCGCAAGGTCTCCCTCTCTCCTTGCTTACTAGTGAGTATGTGATCCGCTGGTCTCTTGGGACGTTGCCCCCCGAAAAAATGGCGCAGGAAGGCACTACTTAACTGCTCGAAATTGTCGATGGATGAAGTGGGCAGTCTCGTGAACCACTCTCTTCCAGCTCCCTTCAACGTAGTAGGGAAGGAACGACACATGATCTCATCAGGGGGCTGTTGAAGGCCTAGGGTCATCTTGAAAGTATTAAGGTGATCTTAGGGATCCTTGAGCCCATCAAAAGGCTCGAGCTGAGGCAACCAAAATTTTGCTGGTACTGGTCCTTCTAAGACCGCCATGGTAAAAGGGGAGTCCGTCGCCCTGACCATTCTACCTAGGCTTCGATCCGTCTTCTCTTTGATGGCATTTCTTAATTCGTCCATCTCCTTTCTCATTTCTTGGAGGATGTTGGAATGTTGTTCCTCTAGAGTAACGGTCCTTCGTTGGTCACTCCTTCCGTGGCTGTCCCCCTCGTCCTCTTGGACAGCTCTTGGCCGGTTCTCTTTCTGTTGTAGCCTTTGTCTCATTTCTTGATTCTATCTGGTGAGTTCTTCGATGGTGGCCGCGAGAGTTCGAACTTGCTGTGCCAAGGCTGCTGAGTCCTGGTTGGATTCCATCTGGAGCTGGTAGGAACCGCGTTCTCGTTGTATGAGAAAATCGTTCCCACAGACGGCGCCAAACTGATGAAGCAGAATCTCATCGGTTGCTTTGGGGTTCGTCCAGATGGTGCTGGTTGTACTCTGACGAACCTATGGAAACAAGAACTTACTCGAATGGTCACCGGTGTGGTGCTTGCCACAACGCCTCCGATGCCCAAGTCAGTGTGAAAGAAGGTAGCAGTCAAAATATCAAAAATAACTCAGTATATGTTGTGATGTTGTGTGTACCTGGTATTGGTGTTGTGAGGGCTTTATATATCCATGTGGACTATAGCCGTCGGGGTGTTAATGTCTCCCCTGATAACGTCTCTGGTGGAGTAATGGGTTTTAATGCGTTTCCACCGGTTCGTCCAGCTGGTCCTGTAACGGTCCGGGACATTATTGGCAGCATTGAATGGCCTTAATGTTCTCGTTAATGACACGGACGATCGGTCAGGTTCGTCTGTGGAGGCGGGCTTGTCTGTGTTCAACTTCGTCAGTCCCATCAGTATATATTTATGAAATTGGATTTCATAAATATATGTTGAATAACTTTAAAGGATTAAACCGGGTACTCAAGGATAAGATGTAGTAATTTACAAAGTGCCAGTTTACATTCATGACTTTGTATTACTACGAATATTTTATGAAGAAGTTGCATGTATAATAAAGTCTTGGGAAATAATTTATAAATAAGGCCTAGAGTGCAACTATATTTATATAGTGGTATTAAATATAGTTAATGGTAACTTTGGACTTGTCAAGAGTTAACAGAAAAGCCCAGGGCCCATTGGAGCTAATGTCTGTCCCTTTTGGTCCCATTCCAAGCCACATACTAAAGCCCAATTGGAAAGGCCCAAAAGGCTAACCCAATTAGATAATCAATTATAAGGAGATAAACATACAAAATTTTAGTGTGTGAACAACAGAGACATCATTGTGAAATGGTGTGTATGTGAATGTTGGACACTCTCATTCTCCCTTGAACAAAAACTGATTGAGAGACCAAACATCTTGGACGTTAGTGGAATTGGAGTGAAGATTTAAAAGTGTTCTCAAGAGCTTATGATCTTTGATTTTGAAATTCACTGCACCAAGGTACACTTTCTTGATTCTATATTCTGAAATTTATATAGTGCATGTTATCAATTACGAATGAAGTAGATCCGTTTATTTTCCGTTGCGTATGTTTTGTATGCGATACAAACATATACTTTTCCATCAGCATCATGTCATTCATTACATATCATAATAATGATCTTGAGGTTCTAATGATTGCAACAGTGTGTCCGGTTTCTAGATCGAACCATCGAATCAGAAGAAATCACATGATCAAGTTTGCACGGTCCATATGTGTTATGTCTAGGAAGAGTCGACCACACACGATTAATTTAAATTAATTCTGATTGGTCAAACAATTAAAATTAATTAAATAATTTTGTGATTGGTTGATAATTAGTGTTCAAGATAGGGATGCATGCATAGGAATAAAATGGATGATTGGATAACAATGAAATTGTGGATAATTTGAACTTTATCAAGATCTATTTTAAGGGATTTATCCACAAGATAATTGTTCTTAGAAAGCCTGAATTATCCAGGACAGAGATAAAAAAATCATAGACGGAGGATGAAAACATGTCTAGATACAAAGATCGGCCAAAAAACCCTAGAAGAGGAGTCCAAATGGCACCTGAACACGAAAGTGTGTTCGGTCGCCACGAGCCAATTCGGCACATTTGGAGTGCCGAACCCTAAAACATCCTTTCGAGAACAAAGTGTGCTCATGCAAGAGGTTTTTCTCTAACCCTTTTGTTCTTATATTTTTCTAATTATGATAATGGATGTTCTTTTATTTTTAAACATCCATATTCTGACTTGTTAATGTAGATTGTGAAAATATGATCTTGTTTTTTCGATTACTATAATATGTTTCTTAGTTTTAAAGATTTGCATGCAATTAACTCTTTTTTCTTCAAAATAAAATAGATCTACATCTTTCTTGGATGTAGATCTGAAGTTTCTTCAAAAGAAAACAGATCTACATCTTTTTTAGATGTAGATCTGAGTTTTTCTTAAAATAAAAATGGATTTTGTATCTGCTTTAGATATAGATCTGACTTTTTTAATGCATGTAGATTTTTGAAATAAAGAAAGAGATCATGAATTGTTGTTTTGTTGTTTATTTTGTTTGATTCATGAAGCATGAAATTATTTTGTGAATGAGACCCTCTTCACATAAAAAAAATTTAAATATAAAAATAGATTTGAATTTTTTAAAAACCAATCAAAATTTTTCAAATATAAAAACAGATCTGAAAATGGTTTTTAAAATTTCCCCGAAATATTTCTAAAATCTATGGCATCAATTTTGTTATAAAAAAAAGAAAGAGAAAAGTTTCAAATAAATGACTCAAAATTATAAATAAATAAAAAAGAGAAATAAAGAGAATTAAATAAAAAGAAAGAGATTTTACAAGGGTGATTTGATTATTTTGGTGAAATAAAAAAGGAATGGAAAATTACCTAAATTGAGTGGATAAAGTCTCAATCATCAAAATTCTAATTTGAATTTTTTCATTACAGGAAAGTTCAGAATGGGCATACAAAGTTCTCAATCATTCTAGGTTAGATTAGGCGAAAAAAGTTCTCAATTGGCTGCTAGATCGGGCAAATACAGTTCCTGGTCACCTTATTCCAGATTGGGCGTATAAAGTTCTCAATCATTCCAAGTCAAATTGGGCGAATAGAGTTTTTAGTCGGCTTCTGGATTAGGCAAATACAGTTCTCGGTCACCTCATTCCAAATTAGGCTTATAAGGTTCTCAAACATTCTAGGTCAGATTGGGTGAATAGAGTTCTTAGTTGACTTCCAAATCAGGCGAATACAGTTCTCGGTCACCTTATTCCAAATTGGGTGTATAAAGTTCTCAATTATTCCAAGTCTGATTAGGCAAATGGAGTTCTCAGTTGGCTTCTAGATTAGGCGAATCATGGTCACCTTATTCCAAATTGGGCATATAAAGTTCTCAATCATTCCAAGTCAGATTGGGCGAATAGATTTCTTAGTCGGCTTCTAGATCGGGAGAATATAGTTTGTAGTCACCTCATCCCAAATTGGGCATATAAAGTTTGTTGGAAAAATACATGGAATAACAGATTTGTATCTCATACAAATACACAGTGGAATATGAACGGATCTACTTCATTCATGATTGATAACATATACTATGTAAATTTCAGAATTCAAGAACAAGAGAGCGTACCTTGGTGTGGTGAAATTAAAAACAAAAGATCAGAAATACTTGGAAACACTTCTAATCTTCACTCCAATTCCACTTTACGCCCAAGAAGTGTGGTCTCTCAATCAATTTCCAAGGGAGAATAGAGAGTGGATTTCACTCACATATGCACCATTTCACAATGATGTCTACTTCTAAAATTTTGTATGTTTCTCCCTTTGTATCTAACTGATTATCTAATTGGGCTGACCTTTTCGGTCTTTCCAATTGGGCTTTAGTGTGTGGCTTGGAGTGGGACCAAAAAAGACCAATAAGACACTAGCTCCAATGGGCCTTGGGCTTTTCTGTCAACTCTTGACAAGTCCAAAGTTACCATTAACTATATTTAATACAACTATATAAATATAGTTGCACTCTAGGCCTTATTTATAAATTATATCCCAACACTTTATTATACATGCAACCCCTTCGTAAAATATTCGTAGTAATACAAAGTTTTGAATGTAGACTGCCACTTTGAAGATTACTACATCCTAATCCTTGAGTACCTGGTTTAATCCTTTATGTTATTCATCATATATTTACGAAATCCAATTTCATAAATATATACTTTAGTAACTCCTTACTAAAGTGATTAGGCCTAACACTCTGAATAATAAAACCCATTAAACTTATCTCGAGGAAATATTTTGTATCTCCGTTAAGAGATTATAAATTCCATCTTGAGAATATATGTTCCATCAACACTAAATATGGCTGCCCAACATATTGAGATTTTGATCATTCCTTTAGATCTCACTCCTGATATATCAAAGCAACCTACACCTCATGATTAGGTCCATTATTCTCTTAGGATTAAGAGTTCATGCAAATGGAAATCGTGAGATTTATTATTCATTTAACAGTCATTAGGAGAATAATAAATCTTACAGTGGTCCAGTTCAATATGTCTTAACTCTTAAAACATATCAATATATCAACTAGAAGTCTCCACTTCCATGATCGAAACAAATCATCTTAGTTAATATGTTATAGTCTTCGCAAATGAAATGCCCAATTTCATCACCTACTACAAACTAAAATTCTAAGTTTACAAAGAACTTGTGATTTATATCTTCTATGATTTTTCACATAAATCACATACTATGCATCTCATGGACTTCATAATAATGTCCAATATTCATGTTACAATTATTGTAGATTATAATGAAACAACTTTATTAATCACAACATAATGTCATACATAGCATCATACAATAGGATTTAAGGGCACTAATCCTAACAAATATCTCAATCATTCCAAGTCAGATTGGGTGAATAGATTTCTTAGTCGGCTTCCAGATCGGGTGAATACAATTCCCAGTCATCTTATTCCAAATTGGGCGTATAAAGTTTTCAATCATTCCAAGTCAGATTAGTCAAATAAAGTTCTCAGTTGACTTCTAGATTTGGTGAATACAGTTCTTAATCACCTTATTTCAGATCGGGCGAATATATTTCTCGATTACCTCATCGACATTCAAGATTCTATCTAGGATCATCAATTATCAAGTAGATTAGATGTCCACATTTCTCCCTTTTTTGTAAGACAATAAAACACTAGTTCTATGTCTCAAGGTTCTACGTTCTAGGGTTAGGAAATCTTTGAAAAATCAACCTTGATTAAATTAAGGTTGCTAAAATTAGTGTCTTTGTTTTACATTGACATTCACTTTTCAAGCTCTGTCAATGAGGGGCATTCTGTAGACACTCAATTTTGCATCCATAATTTAATTTTTGGAGTTGACAGAAATGACCATTTTGAGTACCCAAAAATCATAGTTGCATTTCATGCATTAAATCATTCATCACATATCATAAAAATAATCTTAAGATTCTAATGGTCGTGACAATATGCCCGATTCCCAAATCGGACCGTCAGATTGAAAGATAACACAAGATCAAGTTTTCTCGGACTGCAAGCATTGTATGTGGGTGAAGCTGATCATGTGTGATTAATTGAAATTAATTCTAATTGGCACAATTAAAATTAATTAGGTAATTTATGTGATTGGTTGTTGGTTTTTAGGTTGGTTACATAGGAATAAAGTGGATTATCAGATAATAAGGAATTGTTGATAATTAATTCTTTTTAGAATGTTTATCTATTAGATAATTATTATTTTAAGGACCAGATTATCAAAGTAAAAAGGATTTATTTTGGAATACAAGTCGAAAGTACGTCCAAGTGCAATTCTTGACTTAGAAACGTTAGGGTTTGTGCCCTAAAATCCAATTTATTGGCATGTTATAATTAATTAAATTGTTTAATTATATGATACTGTTTATAAATGAACTAATGGGACACTATCATAGTCCATGAGATGCATTGTATGTGATTTATAGGAAAAGTCACAGAAGATGTAAATCACAAGTTCCTTGTAAACTCAAAATGTAGTTCGTACTCGGTGATGAAATTGGGCGTTTCATCCGCGAAGGCTATAACACATCAACTAAGATGATTTGTCTTGATCATAGAAGTGGAGACTTCTAGTTGATGTATTGATGTGTCTTAAGAGTTAAGAAATATTGAATTGGACCACTATGAGATTAATTATTCAATTAGCAACTGTCACCTGAATAATTAATCTCACGACTTCTAATTTCATAAACTCTTAATCCTGAGAGGGTAGTGAACCCGATCATGAAATGTAAGTTACTTTGATATATCAAGAGTGAGATCTAATATTCACGATCAAAACCTCAGTACGTTGGGTAACCACACGTAGTGTTGAGGGAACACATATTCTCAAGATTGAATCCATAATCTCTTTTTATAGAGACACAAAATATCCTCTTGAGATAAGTTTAATAGGAAATAGTTATTCAAGGCGTCCACTTTAGTAAGGAGTTACTAAAGCTTATATTTATTGAAATTGGATTTCAATAAATGTAAATAACTAAAAGATTAAACCGGGTACTTGAGGATAAATTAGTTGTTTACAAAGTGATAGTTTATTATGACTCTGTTCACTATGGATATTTCATGGAGGGGTTAAATGATATCATTAGATTCTTGGGATATAATTTATTAATAAGGCCTAGAGTGCAATTAAATTTATATAGTGGTATTAAATATAATGAATAGTAACTTTGGACTTATTAAGAGTTGACAGAAAAGCTCAAGGCCCATTGGAGCTAGTTTCTTATTGGTCTCTTTTGGTCTCACTCCAAGCCACACACTAAAGCCCAATTGGAAAGGCTCAATAGGCCAACTCAATTAGATAATCAGTTAGTTATAAAGCGAGAAACATACAGAATTTTTTATTAGAAAAAAAAAAGAGACATCATTGTGAAATGGTGTGTATGTGTGAGTGAAGCCACTCAATTATTCTCCCTTGGAAACTGATTGAGAGACCACACTTCTTGGACGTAAAGTGGAATTGGAGTGAAGATTAAAAGTGTTCCCAAGTACTTCTAATCTTTTGTTTTGAATTTCACCACACCAAGGTACGCTATCTTGTTCTTAAATTCTAAAATTTACATAGTGCATGTTATCAATCATGAATGAAATAAATCCATGTTTGTTGCTTCCGCTGTGTGTTTTGTATGAGAAACAAAACCAGATTTTTCAGAAAGAAAACCACTAAAAAAGAGTCCATATCTAACCAAAAGAGGAGAATGGGCTCGGCACTTGAGATTGCCAATTGGCAGTCTTGGAGTGCTGATTGGCAGAACTCAGCCCAGCCTAGATTCGATCAGATCAAGCCAAAGAATATTCAGTTTGATTTTTTAGGGATAAGAATTCAATCTAATTTGTATCTGATCAGACCTAGCTTATTTTCTAAGCACCATACCTCTATAAATAGGGAGTTAAAATAAAAAATCAACACCCCTCTCTCCCCTTATGTTAAAGAAATTCTAGAAGCTTTGCTTTAGGAATTTCTTTTTTGTTAAGTGGCCCTTATTTTAGATTTTTAAAAGGTTCATTCTCCTAGATCTCTAGGATAATTCTCTCCTTGTGGAATACGCTCATGCAGGTATGTTCTAACTTTACTTTATATAACATGATTTTTTTTTTAATCTAAAAAACATGCTCTCATATATGCTTTATTTTCTATGAATGTGTCTTTGCTTCTTATGTTCATATAACAATGTTTGTAATATGCTATGGCATGCTCTCTTATTGCTTTTGAAAAATTTACATATTAGTTGATAAACATGTATAGATTTAGGGTTGAATCTCTACTTGAGATTTTAGATCTGCAAAATAGTCCATCATAAAAGCTCCATGTTTTTCAAAAATAAAATCAGATCTACACTTTCTCCTCCATGTTTTTCAAAACTAAAATTGGATCTACACTTTTCTTTCTCCATGTTTTTTCAAACTAAAACCAGATCTGCATTTTTCTCCATGTTTTTCAAAAATAAAATATGATATGTATTTTTTTTATAAATTTTGTTTAACATTTTATTTATAAAATCTTACCTGAATTTTGTTCATAAAAAACCTGATTTGAATTTTTTTTCTTTAAATATAAAACCAAATTTATATTTTTCATAAGAAAACTTTATATTTTCATAAATAAAAAAATATATGTTTTCTCTCACATTTAAAAATCCAAACTAGATATGAATTTTTATTAAAAATTTATTCTTTTTCTTTCGTGGAAACTCAGATTTAAATTTTTTTATAAAGCATTCTCATCAAACCTTTTTTTTATACAAAATAAGGTTGCAAATCTAAGTTTCTTAAATAGTATTTTAACCCTAGGTCTAGGATTTGACATGGGCATTTGTTGTATATCATTTGACATTTTGAATATGGGTACATAATGGTCATTTAAAGTCTAGAAGACTAGACTCTGTCTGGGTAGGGTGGGTGCTTAACACCTTCCCATCCTGTAACCAAACCCCCAAACATTAGAATCTTAGGTTGGTAGATTTAATGTCTTATTTTATTTTGGGTAGTTTGTAACTAGGAAACAAGACTTTGTAATTTCCTTTTTTACTAGATTGTACAAAAATCAAGGCAATGTAAAGTTCTTTCTACCAATATGTAATTATTTTCCAATTAATGAGAATGTGTACTATTCAAGTATTCAAGGTGCCAATGCCTGAACCCCCTTTCTAAAAGTACTAAGTTTCCAATCTCTCGCAGATATGATAGCATGTTTGTTTGATTTTAACATGTCTATGTTTCCGCCTTGGATATGACATATGTTTTTTTTGTTTGCTGCCTTGGATATGATATGATAAGATACATGATAGATGTATGTTAGGGTTTAGGATGATGTGATGCCAAGTTTTTTGTTAGATTTATGCTAGTGTGTGTGTGAATCTAGAATACGATTTTTAAATATGCCTTTAATGAGATTAAGACGTAAGACAAAATGAGTGGAAGCCGACCCATGGGTTGTGTGAGGTTGGATGATTAACACCTTCCCATTCTCATACCTAATGCTCTGATAGTAGATTAGTCGTACTATATTTATGGTTCCTGGACCTAATCTAGGTGGCGACTCCATTTTCCTTCTCCGGCCCGATCCACTTGGCCAAGGTGTACCCCCCCCTCCCCCACATTGTGCCCATAGGAATGGTGACCTGAAAATTACCCAGAGGGATTTTTGCCTTGTGAGTTTTTCCCATTAGTCAACAAATCACCATGTCAATTTAATTTCCACTGCACCTTAGTTTAAATAGAGATTTGTGTGTGCCTCCACGATTTGCATGTAATTTGACCTAATTAATCAACTTGGGTAATTGAATTAATTAATCGAGAATCAATTTGTAACCCAACACTTTGCCCACTCGAGGTTAGCTCAGTTAGCTAAATATGTAATTTTACTCCACTTTTATGTCTTTCTCCTCTAAAAACACAAAAAATGATTGATCAATGGAGTGGACTTTAGTTTAGGCAAAGGAAGCTGAAGGAAAAATTCTGGTTTTGCATCTCATGCAAAACCCACAGCGGAAGCGACGAACTAGGATCTATTTCATTCATGATTGATAACGTGCACAATGTAAATTTCAGAATTTAAGAACAAGATAGCGTACCTTGGTGTGGAGAAATTCAAAACAAAGATTAGAAGCACTTGGGAACACTTTTAATCTTCACTCCAATTCCACTTTACGCCCAAGATGTGTGGTCTCTCAATCAGTTTTTCAAAGGGAGAATGAAAGTGTGTCTCACACTCTCTCACACACCTTTTCTTTTTCTTTTCTAAACTCTTCTAATAAAAATTCTGTATGTTTCTCCCTTTATAACTAACTGATTATCTAATTGGGTTGGCCTATTGGGCCTTTCCAATTGGGCTTTAGTGTGTGGCTTGGAGTGGGACCAAAAGGGACTAACAAGACACTAGCTCCAATGGGCCTTGGGCTTTTCGAGTCAACTCTTGACGGAGGTCCAAAGTTACCATTAATTATATTTAATACCACTATATAAATATAATTGCACTCTAGGCCTTATTAATAAATTATATCCCAAGACTTTATTATACACGTAACCCTTCATAAAATATTCGTAGTAATACAAAGTCGTAAATATAGGCCACTTTGTAAATTACTACATCTTATCCTTGAGTACCCGGTTTAATTCTTTAAAGTTATTCATTATATATTTATGAACTCCAATTTCATAAACATATACTTTAGTAATTTCTTACTAAAGTGGTTAGGCCTAACTCTACTCGAATAATCGAACCATTAAACTTATCTCAAGGGAATATTTTATATCTCCATCAAGAGACTATGAATTCCATCTTGAGAATATATGTTCCATCAACACTAAATGTGGCTGCCCAACATGCGAGGTTTTGACCGTCACTTCAGAGCTCACTCACGATATATCAAAGCAACCTACACTTCATGATCGAGTCCATTATTCTCTCGGGATTAAGAGTTCATGCAAATAGAAGTCGTGAGATTTATTATTCATTTGACGATCGTTAGAACAATAATAAATCTCACGGCGGTCTGTTCAATATGTTTTAACTCTTAAAACATATCAACATATCAACTAGAAGCTTCCACTTCCATGATCAAGACAAATCATCTTAGTTGACACGTTATAGTCTTCGCAGATGAAATGCCCAATTTCATCACCGACTACGAACTATTAATTCTGAGTTTACAAAGAACTTGTGATTTACATCTTCTGTGACTTTTCACATAAATTACATACAATGCATCTCATGGACTATATGATAATGTCCCATATTCATGTTACCATTATTTTAGATAATAATAAAATAACTTTATCAAACACAATATTAAGTCATACATCATGTCTTACATAATGTCATACATAATATCATACATAGCATCATACAATAGGATTTAAGGGCACTAATCCTAACAATCTCCCACTTGCCCTAAAGACTATTGTGCATTAATCTAACTCCCATTCCCTCCAAATGTGACTCGAAAGTCCTTTGAGGTAAGGCTTTGGTAAAAGGATCTGCTAGATTATTTGCACTTTCAATTTTTGCTACCACAACATCTCCACGAGCAACAATGTCTCGAATGATGTGGTACTTCCTCTCAATGTGCTTTCCTTTCTTGTGATTTCTTGGATCTTTGGATTGTGCAACCGCTCCACTATTGTCGCAAAACAATGTGACGGGAACTTGCTCCATTCTTACTACACCAAGATCAGAAAGAAATTTCTTAAGCCAAACAGCCTCCTTTGCTGCTTCACAAGCAGCAACGTACTCGGCTTCCATGGTGGAGTCCGCAATACAAGATTGCTTGACACTCCTCCAACTTATGGCTCCACCTCCCAAGGTGAAAACACATCCTGAAGTGGATTTTCTGAAATCTAGATCCGATTGAAAATGCAGAATGTTGTATAGCCAATGGGAATCAAATCCTCACTATGGTAAACAAGCATATAATCTCTCGTTCTCCTAAGGTACTTGAGAATATGCTTTACAACTTGCCAATGTTTTGGTCTGGATTTGATTGATATCGGTGACCATATAGCGAATAACAAATATTATCTGGTCTAGTACAAAGCATGGCATACATGAGACTTCCCATTTGCGAAGCATAAGGAACTTGTCTCATTGTATTTTCTTCCTCTTGAGTCTTAGGCCTTTGGTCATCGAACGGAGGAACTCCATGTCTAAAAGGAAGCAATCCGTTCTTGGAGTTTTGCATGCTAAACCGTTCTAGAACCTTATCTATATATCCAGCTTGTGATAAGCCTAACATCTTATTCTTGCGATCTCGCCAAAGCTTGATCCCTAGAATAAAGTTAGCCTCACCCAAGTCCTTCATATCAAATTGGCTTGACAACCAAACTTTAACCGATGACATTACCCCTACATCGTTTCCAATGAGTAGAATATCATCAACATAAAGCACTAGGAACATTACTACTTTGTCTCGATGCCTTTTGTACACACATGGTTCATCAAGATTTTGTTCAAAACCAAATGACTTGATTGCTTGATCAAATCTGATGTTCCATGACCTAGATGCTTGTTTAAGTCCATAAATGGACCTATGCAACTTGCATACCATATGCTCTTGGTTCTTTGCTATGAAACCTTCTGGTTGCAACATGTATATTTCTTCTTCAAGATTGCCATTAAGAAATGCAGTCTTGACATCCATTTGCCAAATCTCATAATCATAATGAGCAACAATGGATAAGAGAATTCTGATAGATTTAAGCATGGCTACTAGCGAAAAAGTTTCATCATAATCAATACCTTCTTTTTGTGTATACCCTTTCGCCACTAGTCTTGCTTTAAAGGTTTCAACATTTCCATCTATCCCTCTCTTCCTCTTGTAAACCCATTTGCAACCAACAGGTTTAATGCCGTTAGGCGCCTTTACAAGATCCCATACATGATTGGAATCCATAGAATCCAATTCAGATTTCATAGCTTGGACCCAATGATGTGCATCTATATCATTTATTGCTTCATCATAAATGTAAGGATCCAATTCAGCCTCTTCTGAGATAGCCTCATAAGTTTCTCCCAAACCTATGAATCTTATAGGAGGCCGAACAATTCTCCCACTACGACGAGGCACCTGTGTACTAGACATCTCATGAGTAGTATTTTGTGGTGTATCTAATACAGTCACATCATCCCTAGTTTCATCCATTGGTTGTTCAACTACAGGTTCATTCATTTCAGCCAAAACAACTCTACTTCTAGGAGTAAAATTATTCATATAGTCATTTTCCAAGAATTTGGCATTTGTGCTAACAAACGCTTTATTATCCTTATGACTATAGAATAAACCTCCAACTGTTCCTTTTGGATACCCTACAAAAAATACCACTTCTGTTTTAGACTGTAACTTGTCAGACTTTCCTTTCAACACATGTGCTGGACAACCCCAAATATGGAGATGTCTCATACTAGGCTTACGCCCATTCCACAACTCTATAGGTGTTTTAGGAATAGACTTCGAAGGTACTAAATTCAGAAGATACATCGCAGTATTTAAGGCATATCCCCAAAAAGAAATTGGTAGAGTCGAATAACTCAACATGGACCTAACCATATCTAAAAGAGTCCTATTCCTTCTTTCTGCTACACCATTTTGTTGTGGAGTTCCAGGTGCAGTCAATTGGGATATAATCCCATTTTCAGCCAAGTAATCCTTAAAATCACCAAGAAGGTATTCGCCACCTCGATCAGATCGAATGACCTTTATGTGTTTACCCAATTGATTTTCAACTTCAGCCCTAAACTCTTTGAACTTTTCAAAGGCTTCGGATTTTCATTTCATTAGGTACACATAACCAAATCTAGAGTAATCATCTGTGAAAGTAATGAAATACTCATAGCCACCTCTTGCTTGGATTGACATAGGATCACATACATCTGAATGTACTAGTTCTAGCAAATCTTGGACTCTTCTACCATTTGCATTAAAAGGTCGTTTGGTCATCTTACCTTCCAAACAAGATTCGCAAACTGGAAAATCATCAAAGTCCATGGGCTGTAAAAGTCCATCTTTGATTAGTCCTTGAATCCTACTTGAATTAATATGACCTAAACGCAAGTGCCATAGATATGCATCACTAGTAGAAGGAAACTTTCTCTTTAATGATTTCACATGAGAGTTACTATCTAATTCAGAATTGTATAATTCATGCTTATCAGGAGTTAAAATATAAAGACCATCCACAATATTGCCAGAACAGATAAACAATTTATCCTTCTTTATTACAACATTGTCTTTCAGGATAATACAATATCCATGTTTACCTAAGTAAGTTGCAGAAATTAAGTTCCTACGAACATTAGGTACATACAAACAGTCTTCCAATATTAAAACTCTAGACTTAAAATACAAATTAAACACTCCAACAGTTTCAACCGGAATCTTGCTCCCATCAGCCAAAGTAAGAAATAGTTCTCCCTCATTCAACTTTCTGGTCTCCTGGAACCCCTGCAAAGAATTGCAGATATGATTAGTACAACCTGAATCCACACACCAGGAATCTGTTGGATTCTGTACCAAACATATTTCAAGAAGAAATGAACTTTTCATACCTTTATTCTTGGCAGCCTTGTATGTTGGACAATTCCTCTTCCAATGTCTTTTCTCACCACAAGGGAAACACTTTCCTTTGAGCTTCTTTCCTTTGTCAGCAACCCCTAAGGCAATTTGCTTACCTTCTTGCTTAGTGAAGTCCTTCTTCTTCTTCTTACCCTTGCCTTTGGACCTAGGTTGAGAATTAGAAGCTTCACCCACATTGGCTTCAACACTAGAAGTACCAAGGATGCCTTCGCCGCCACTAACTCATTCATTAATTGAGACAAAGAATAAATCTTTTTTTTCATATTGTAATTGAATCTGAATTCCTTGAATGATTCTGGTAGTGACTGAAGTATCATATCCACTTGGGATTCTCCATCAATGCCGGTACCTAAAACTTCTAAAGTATTCAGATTAGAGATCATTGTAAGACAATGCACTCTCACTGAACTACCTTCAACCATTTTGGTATTATAAATTTGCCTCATGGTTTCTTGCCTTGCTGAACGGCCTTGCTCACCAAACATCTCCTTCAGACTATGCATTATGTCCGAAGCAAGTTCTACATCCTGCATTTGATGCTGTAGAACATTTGACATAGATGCTAGGATGTAGCACTTGGCCATCTCATTAGATTTCTGCCAACGATCATATCGTTGTTTTTCCTCAAGAGGAGCATCTAATGAAGGAAAGTTAGGACATGGTTGAGTAAGCACATATTTGTGCTCTTCAGCAGTAAGAACAATGTCCAAATTTCTTTTCCAATCAACATAGTTGGATCCAGTCAGTTTGTTTTGATTAAGAATAGAAACAAGTGGGTTAAATGATGCCATGAAAAAATCTGAAAATAATAAACATGAATATAATAAGTAAATTGGACATTATCAATTTAGCATAAAAGCATATAATATGGAACCTTAATAAAACCATAAAATAATATATGCAACGACAACCCAATCTCATATTCAATATCCCTCAGAATAGAGTGAATATAAAATACTATGATTGATTGAGAACTATTCTCATTATTAGTGCTATCATGACAACTCTTATCAAACACTAATAATATGCCGTTTTACATTTAGCCTCTAAGTAATAATAGTAAGAACTTAGCATAGAGGATACTAAAATACTTAGTCTAGTGTATACCATTGTCTAGAATCATGTGTAACCACATCTCATCCCTTTAACAGGCTTATTTTGTAGTACCATGATAAAATACCCTCCGCATGGAATGCAAAGCTCGAAGCTAAGACAAGGTGTTTATCAAACTACTATAAACCAGGAAATTCAATCTTGTAGGACCATGAAATAAATACTCTCTGCATGGAATGCTAAGCTCGAGGCAAAGACAAAATATATATTTCATACTACTATGAACCAACAATGGAGGCCATGAGATCCAACCCTTGTATCTCTCTCCCACTAGATATTTTAAATTAAGGTTTTTTTAAAATCAAGAATGATAATAATGCTAGACACGTGAAAAAATATAATCCTAATCTAATTAGGAATAAATTTCATAACACTAGCATTAATATATATAAATATATATAACGTAATAAAAAAAACTTTTATTATATATAAAAATTTATATTATATTATATATATAATATAATATACAAATTAATATATATAATATATAATTATTACTTTATATATATATATATATATATATATATATATATATATATATATAACTTACTGATTGTGGACTCTTGCTTTAATGCATGCAAGTGGACTCTTGCTTTAATGCATGCAAGTTGACCAAATCAACCATTATATATATATAACTCCATATTAAACATTCCGTACAGACCATGGCATAAAAAATAAAAAAAATAAAAAAATCTCAGCCATGCAATTAAAGTCTGAAACATGCCATAAATGTCCAAGCCATGCGATTAGAGTCCAAAGTCAAACGGTGCAATAGAAATCAAGTGCAAGAGGTAGTTATATCCAAGTGCAAATAAAGGTAGTTACATCCATATATTACGGTCAGGAGAATAACTGCCCATCTCAATAACTATTAAGACATGGCCTTACGGATTGTCAAAAGTAAGAATCCTTACGGATTCACTTTTCCAAAGAAAAAAAATGGCCAATCCGTGCACTTGCATAACAATATATCACATATATTTATCAATGCACACAAAATTTATTGAACAGTATCTTTATGTAGAAATTTGAAAACATAAAGATAACGGTTTTCTTAAATTCTAAAATTCAATCACACGCTATACAATCATGATATGAAAACCTGGCTCTGATACCAATTGAAGGAAAAATTCTGGTTTTGCATCTCATGCAAAACCCACAGCGGAAGCGACGAACTAGGATCTATTTCATTCATGATTGATAACGTGCACAATGTAAATTTCAGAATTTAAGAACAAGATAGCGTACCTTAGTGTGGAGAAATTCAAAACAAAGATTAGAAGCACTTGGGAACACTTTTAATCTTCACTCCAATTCCACTTTACGCCCAAGATGTGTGGTCTCTCAATCAGTTTTTCAAAGGGAGAATGAAAGTGTGTCTCACACTCTCTCACACACCGTTTCTTTTTCTTTTCTAAACTCTTCTAATAAAAATTCTGTATGTTTCTCCCTTTATAACTAACTGATTATCTAATTGGGTTGGCCTATTGGGCCTTTCCAATTGGGTTTTAGTGTGTGGCTTGGAGTGGGACCAAAAGGGACTAACAAGACACTAGCTCCAATGGGCCTTGGGCTTTTCCGTCAACTCTTGACAGGTCCAAAGTTACCATTAATTATATTTAATACCACTATATAAATATAATTGCACTCTAGGCCTTATTAATAAATTATATCCCAAGACTTTATTATACACGTAACCCCTTCATAAAATATTCGTAGTAATACAAAGTCGTAAATATAGGTACCACTTTGTAAATTACTACATCTTATCCTTGAGTACCCGGTTTAATTCTTTAAAGTTATTCATTATATATTTATGAAATCCAATTTCATAAACATATACTTTAGTAATTTCTTACTAAAGTGGTTAGGCCTAACTCTCTGAATAACTGAACCATTAAACTTATCTCAAGGGAATATTTTATATCTCCATCAAGAGACTATGAATTCCATATTGAGAATATATGTTCCATCAACACTAAATGTGGCTGCCCAACATACTGAGGTTTTGACCGTCACTTCAGGTCTCACCTTGATATATCAAAGCAACCTACACTTCATGATCAGGTCCATTATTCTCTCAGGATTAAGAGTTCATGCAAATAGAAGTCGTGAGATTTATTATTCATTTGACAGTCGTTAGAACAATAATAAGTTTCACAGCGGTCCTGTTCAATATGTTTTAACTCTTAAAACATATCAACATATCAACTAGAAGCTTCCACTTCCATGATCAAGACAAATCATCTTAGTTGACACGTTATAGTCTTCGCAGATGAAATGCCCAATTTCATCACCGACTACGAACTATTAATTCTGAGTTTACAAAAAACTTGTGATTTACATCTTCTGTGACTTTTCACATAAATCACATACAATGCATCTCATGGACTATATGATAATGTCCCATATTCATGTTACCATTATTTTAGATAATAATAAAATAACTTTATCAAACACAATATTAAGTCATACATCATGTCTTACATAATGTCATACATAATATCATACATAGCATCATACAATAGGATTTAAGGGCACTAATCCTAACAGAAGCATCATCTTTTATCTTTACTAACATATTTTTTTTATCTTTTTTTTTTGTATATTTATGTTTTTTTGTGATTTTGAAGGAGAGAGACACAAAAGTTTAGCAAAATTACATATTTAGCCATATTTTTAACGGAGGTGTGTTGCGGAACCTTAATTGAGTAAAGTGTCAAATTTCAAACCACAGGCAGGCAATTTAAATTTCGGTCAAATTATAAGTGGGTAAGTTGTAATTTGCCCAATAAATAAATAACTAGTGCCGAAAACCTCCACGTACAACTTTGGCAATAGCTTTTCTCAAAATTTATTGACATGGCTTTCATAAGAATCTACTACTAATATGACTTTTATTTTTATCACTCATAACCTACCATTTCAAGAAGTTAGTGAAAAAAAAAGATAAATCATCAATTACATAACCACAATAATGGATTGGTTGCTAATAAGATGGATTAATTTTTTTGAAAAATTGAATTCTCTTTTTATTTTTCTCTATACTTGTTAAGAAGAGAGAGAGAGAAATAGAGGGCGTTTGGTTTCAACGTCCACGTCCTGCGTTTACGTTTTGGTTTTTTTTTTTTTTTTTTTTTTTTTCAGCGTGTCTGTCACTGTTCATTGGCCATGAACAGTGATTTTAGGCCAATGAACAGTACTTTTTTGGCATGAACAGTACTTTTTACACATTTAAAAATTATTTTGCTACAGTGTTTTCAGTTTTCAGCAATAAGATCTATCCAAACAGACTCATAGAGAGAGTAAATTTTTCTTCAAATGAATCTAAAAGTTTTGACTGAATTTTATTGTTCATGTCAACTTCAAACTAGATAAAGATAATTTCTAAATTTCTATAATCAATCAATAAAACTAATCCTAATTTGAAATCTAAAAATAAATAATAATAATAATAAATATTCCTAACCTATCATGATCCTAATCTAATTGTAACTCGTCATAATCCAAAATGATGTGTTTGAATCTATCATAAGAAATTCCTATCTAATGTAACTTATATAAATCAATTATAAAAAATGATGTCACGAAAGTTACAAGAAAACAAATATTTTACTTTCTAAATGGAAAAAAAAAAAAAAAACTAAAACATTAGCTTCGGAATGAAATCCTTGAATCCACAAGGGATCCCTTGAATCCACAAAGTGATAGGATTCTAGAATCCACCTGAGAGAAATAGACAAAGTCCATATTTTTTTATAAATCAGAAAACTGAATTACTCTGGAGGCTGCAATATGTTTAAATAGCAAAAAGAAAACCTATGGCAGCTAAGAAAACGTCTAGAAACCTTAATTCGCGCTAATCACGTAATTAGGTGGCAAAATTGAAATAATTGTGAAAATTGAAAATACTATTTCTAACAGAAACCCCAAAACATATGGGACCTTATTTCTGAATTTTAAACTAAAAGTTACTAAGGAAAATAAATATAATTATAAATAGCAAAAACATTGTTTTTGGTCTCTTAAAGAAGAAATTTGCCTAAATTTGGTTAACCCTTAGGGCCTCGAGTTTGAATCATAATGTCATTTCCTTTCAACCTGCCAAATTTCATGTAATTCCTACAATGCCGTCCCGGTGGCCTCTACTAGCACCCCCCTTGATCTTGCGTCATGACTTTTGATGCCCTTATTGCTCTAGGAAGGCTTATGCTATTTGTTCTACATCAACAAATTATAATGAGTATATAAAAATTTTATTAAAAGAAAAAACTATAATAAATTGAAAAAATTTACTCATCCAAAACTTATAAAATTCAGGCATAATCCAAACTTTTAAGGAAGTTGCTAAGGGAAACAATGTGGAGGGTTGAGCATTAGCAACCAAAATCTTTTCTTGTACAGTGGCAGGTTTTTGTTTCAACCCTAATAACTTAAGTTGCTAAAATTGAAATTTTAGTCAAATAATACTAACTTAATCGATTCTTAGTTGTTACTCTCTCTGGTCAAAATTGTTTGTCATGTTTAGAAAATCCATTTTTTTAAATAAATATTATTTATTGTCTTGTTTTTTCCAAATTTATCCTTAAACAAAGTTATATAAAATTTCTATAATTTAAATTAGAAAAAAAAATTAGTTATCAAAAGTTTAAAATATGAAGTTACCACTTGGAATAAATATCTTTTGATTTTTTTTTTGTTACAAACTAACGTGATTAGAATCTTCTAAAACAAAAAAGTAACGTGATTAGAAGGGATCCTAGACTCTACAATAACTAAATGAATTTTTCACCATTAGTGTTGGGTATAGACAAAGTTTAGCTACAAAATTAGTTGTGACCTAAGGCTACAACCTTACTCAATATCATTAATATTACTATATATTTCAAAAATCTAACCGTTGGATTGCATATACTTTACGCTCTTAATATACATGTTAAATTTTGTGTTAATCAGATATTATTTATTATATGATCTATAAGACTATATTTTATGTATAATTTTAAATTACAAAAACTTGCAATTTAAACAATTTATTAATGATATAACTATTGATTTTTAATTTTCTAGAAATTTTGCAAACGTGGAAGAGGATATAAGAAGAAAATGTAATCAGTTGGTTAATTTGTCAAAATCTACCTTTAATAAAAAGATATTGAGTAAAGTTGTAGCCTTAAACTACAACCAATTTTGTAACTAAACTTTGTCCATTGACTATTTCTTTCAATAAATAAAATAAAGTCAAACCTAAAAAAAATACTCCTAATACAATACAAACACTATAGGATTGCTTTCAAATTCAAACTTCTCCTTTAAATGAAATCTAAAAAAAGACTCCTGATTACTACAAATTGAGTCTGTTGAGATTTATCATTCTTTTTAAATGCTCCCAAAAATAAAGTATGGATATAATAAGAAAATTAGTAAACTAGTGGTTTCTAATTTTAGAAATAAAACAATATTTTAGGACATCTCAAAATAAAATACAGAACTAACAGTTTTGAGGAAATACGTTAGATTTAGACTAGTCCAAAACCTTTCCCAGTGGATAAAAACAAGCTTTTCATGTGGGCTTTAGTAGAGGCCTAAGTGGGAAAGGAAACTATTCAATTTCAACATATTTCGCTTTCTTCTTAATGTACAAGGTTTTTTATTTTTTTTTTTACAAGATAGAAATTTTGCTATAGCCTAATTTAAGTGTATATGCAAGTGAAACTCTCTCCTGGAAACTAGAACCTGACCAGTGCCTTCCACACTCCACAAGCACTTATACTTGTAGAATGACCACCATACCAAGAGTGTGTGGTGATTAGTGCAAGTTTATTTAACAAAAGATAGAAGAGTAGCCTTGTAACGGTTATTGCCAAAGATAAAATTGTTGCCACAAAAAAGAAGAAGGCATGAATCATCATACAATGGTCCTTTCCCATAGTTAAAAGATAAGATAAATTTTCTACCCAAAAAAAAAGAAAAAAGTACAGATAAATAAAATTATAAATACTTACCTGTGGTTTTCAAAAAAAATATGCATTTTTAATATTTTAAATGCGAGATAGTGTAGAGACAATGATTCAATTTAGAATCTTAGACTCTGATATCACATTAAATTACCAATTATCCCAAAAGTTTAAACTATTATAAAGTGGTAAATTTAATTATATAACCATAATCCAAGCTTAGTTGAGAGTTTGAGACAATGGCGGACAACTTCAATGGTATTGCTTGTTGACAAAAAACAAGTGAGGAAAATAAAAAGAAAACCACCCAAAAAATCGAGTCGAGTACACCAAACTGGATTTGACTGAGATTGCTAAAATCTCCCTAAGTCGTAAGTTCATAACTCATAAGTAGAAAAGCGGTGCTAAAAACTTCCTTTTAAAACCAAACAATAATAGCACCTTATTGACCGAGGGATTCATGTACCCACTAACTAGTGCACTACCCACACATCACATATTTTCTGCCCAAGTTCCTATTCTTGAAGATTTAATTGAGCCCTGTATTTTTGAACATGAGAATTGTTAGAAATACTGAATTCAATAGTATTGTATTTCTCACTCAAAGAATATACATGAGTGCCTTTATATAGGAGGCATATGAGTGCAGTACAAGTAAATATGAGTGTAGTACAAGTAAGAGTGCTATACAAGTAAGAGTGCTAAACAAGTAAACTAGTTGGGCCTAAAGCCCACAACACTATATATGTTAACAGCCCCCCTCAAACTCAAGGTGGATGTGAGACCAACTTGAGGTTGTCAACCAAAGTACGAAGGCGTCCCTTAGGATGTGACTTGGTGAAGATATCTGCAAGTTGATCTGTAGAGGAGACTGAGATTAGCTTGAAAGCACCATGGACAAGATGATAACGGATAAAATGACAATCGATCTTGATGTGTTTAGTCCGTTCATGGAAGACATCATTGTGAGCAATATGAATGACACTCTTGTTGTCACAATAAAGAGGAGTAGCAGAGGATGTCGACACACCTAAGTCTTTGAGAAGCCATCGTATCCAAAGAAGCTCAGATGTGGTATCAGCAAGGGCACGATATTCTGCTTCAGTACTAGAACGGGCCACATGAGTTTGTTTCTTGCTTCTCTAAGAAATCATAAAAGAACCAAGAAGAAAGCAATAACCAGTGGTGGACCTGCGATCAGTGGGATCTCCTGCCCAATCAGCATCAGAAAATGCACGGAGAACAAGAGGAGACCGAGCAGAGTAGAAAAGACCATGGAAGAGATTGTCCTTTAGGTACCGAAGAATGCGCAGAACAGCAACATAGTGAGTCGATTGTGGAGCAGACAGATATTGGCTCACCTGGTGAACAACATAGGAAATGTCTGGACGAGTAACAATGAGATAAACTAGGCTGCCAACTAAGCGTCTGTAAAGAGAGGGATTAGACAATGGTTTCCCCCCTAAGGGAGTCAGATGTGCATTAAGCTCCATGTTAAAAATACTGAATTCAATAGTATTGTATTTCTCACTCAAAGAATATACATGAGTGCCTTTATATAGGAGGCATATGAGTGCAGTACAAGTAAATATGAGTGTAGTACAAGTAAGAGTGCTAAACAAGTAAACTAGTTGGGCCTAAAGCCCACAACACTATATATGTTAACAAGAATGAAGAGCTTATTAGAGTTCCAACAGAAGAAGAAATTAGGAAGAGATCGAATGCCAGGACTGTTCTACAAACATTATTGGTCTACGGCTGTTCAAAGTTTCTTTAGAAAAGGATGTCCAATTAAGTAGTGTATTAACAGAACCTTTATAACTCTCATTCCTAAGGTCCAAGGTGCTCATAACTTCAATCAGTTACGCCGGATTAGCCTGTGTAATGTATGTTACGAAGTGATCTCCAAGATCTGGTGTCTCGTCTAAGGCCTTTGTTAAATAAAATGATAGACCCCGCACAAGTGGCATTTATTCCAAACAGAACTACAACGGAGAATCCGGTGCTAGCACAAGAAATGGTACCCGTGAGCTGTAGCAACTTCTTCCATACCCAAAAGCAGTCCCTAATTAGGAATGGGCAAAACCTATGAACTTATACTTGCATGCTACCCACAAGGAAGCAACTTTAGCAAATAGGTAACAATATGCACTCTCACCGGGACTGCCTTATTCCAAATTCCCACCTTCCATAGCCAACTTAACTTCATAGTCCATAACTTTCAAATCACCCACCAAAGCCTAATTTCCACCCGTGGCATGGGTACTAATATTCTAAATTGAATCGTTTGCGGATGGTTTGAGCTTCAATAACACAACTTTTACCCCCAACTTCTTTCAGAAATTATTAAGGGTTTGGTTAAGATAGAATATTAGAATGTCTATCTTAATCATATAATTAAATCACCTTCATGATTAAGTAAAAAAAAAAAATTTCTTTAAGTTCCAGATGATGCTTGGTCTGAGCTCATTGAAGAGTTGAGCTCCTCATAAATATATTGCTTACTATGAAATCATATTCTCTAAGTGTACATCCTCTAGAAAGGAACAGTTCATGAAATATCTCAAACCCCTATCTTTCTTTCTTTTCTTTTTTTTCTTTTTTATCTTGCAGATAATGTTGTCCCAGCAACCTAGAACTTAGAGAACAATGCAACATTATAATCATTAACCATCTGCTAATATAAAACAAAGTGTACTACAATTGACTATCATTCAAACTGTATTAATCTTTCAAAATATACTCTTTTGCCACCAAAATCCATCAATATTCAATCAGAATATGGTTCATTAATGCAATTTTATAATACCATAAACACTACTTCCTACACACTTCAAGTTCTGTTGAGTCAATCCATTAACCCTTATCAACTAAAATCAATGAATTGCATTATTCCCCAAACTATTAAACAATCTTCCAAGTCCAAAAGGAGGACCTCAAACTTCTAGGGAACAAACATGTCTCAAAAACATTTAAGGACTACCCTACCCAAAAATTAGGCTATGTAATCTATGCAGATCAACCCTAAAGAACAATGATCCAAAAGAAAGTTAGTCATTGACATTAGAATCCACTGAAATTCACCGATATCGTAACTGAATTCTTTAAACAACCTCAAAATTTATATCAAAACATATAATATAATGTGAACTACAATAACCACAAATTGATTTTCCTTCACACCACAAATATTTTGTCTCCATTTAAACTAAAATTGAGGAATCATAGCTCTAACATCAAACCTTGACCCCTAAATTGTTCTGCAATTTCCAATTCCCTAATAATGATCATGCACTCCAAATTTTGAATAGGACATATCCTAACTATCATTCAGTAATTAGACTTATGAGAATCCCTACAGATCAAACCTGGCCCTGATACCATAAAACTGTCACGCACAAAACTCAACCATAAAGATAGGCACATGAAAATAGCCTCACGCTTATAAAGTTTTCATCCTACAAGTGTACAAGGTCTTCTTAACAACTAAAAAAATTATCCTCAAAGAAAATTTCATCAATAAATCCAAAAAATATTCTCAATAATGCAATTGTCAAAAGATCTCCAAAGTACCAATAGAACAACAATCCAAACCTCATGACCATTAAACAAAAGATATACTAATTATTACAAGATCATCTTATTTCAAAATTTTATAATCTCCTTTCATGCGTACAACTTCAGCAAAAGTAACAAAACTTGCTATTCTTTATAATTTGAAACTGAAGGGGAAAATGGGGTGAGTTGACAACTCAATAAATAACCGAAGTCCAAATAAGTTTGTAAAGTTTTTAGACCCCTTAAACACAACCAGATTAACCTAGTAATTTAGCCAAATGATTAACTTAGATAAATTATGCAGATCTAGGTTAACACACATAAATCATATCATGCAAAGCAGCGAAAATATAAAGAACACAATGATATGATGACCCAGGAAAACCAAACTGGTAAAAAACCTGTGGAGGATTTAACCTAGCTATCCTCAAGGTAAAACTGAATCCACTATGAAAAAATTGAAGTTTACACAATAGCGACTTAGACCACTAATATCCTATTACTACCTCGAGTAGGAAACTTACTACCATGACCACGTGATAGCTCTGAGTCTACGGACTACTTCTTTCTTGAATTCCCAGTAAGCACAAACACTCCCGCTTGTATATCTTTAAGCTCTTGAATCTGCAACTGAATTGATCACCAAGCTCTTGACATCAATCTAGATCTTGATAACCCTAAGTATATGTAAAGGCAAACACATCTAGATCTTACAAAAGATTCACACACACAGCATAAAGAGCATCACTAAAATGTGGCTAGGGTTTTCCCTTTTATACCTAGGGCAAAACATAAAACCCTACATGTAAAATGGGCTTAAGCTGAGTTGGAAAATTCTACAGAAAAACAATCTGCACGAATTTCGATCGATCGAGTCTAATTCTCGATCGATCGAGCCAGGCAAATTTACATAGTAAATCCTGTAGCAACTCGATTCCAACTTTACATAAAAGACACATACTTTGAGCACGTCTAAACAAGACTAAAACGTTTTGATCATGGTTTGCCAACATTACAAATTAGAGTTC
Source organism: Castanea sativa (assembly GCF_040712315.1). Classification (NCBI taxonomy): domain Eukaryota; kingdom Viridiplantae; phylum Streptophyta; class Magnoliopsida; order Fagales; family Fagaceae; genus Castanea; species Castanea sativa. The sequence continues at coordinate 14,755,825 of NC_134020.1, forward strand.
TAATACATTTAAACCTAAAGGTCTTAGAACCTAACAAAGTTGGATCAAGGAAATAGATCAGTAAAATAGTAAGTTGCACATTGGTCAAATATTTTATTCTTAAAAATACATCATAGATTGATTAGAAGATAATCAATTTTCCATATATCAAAAGCTATAATTTACAATAGGTTCCAAAAACATAAGAAGTTTCATAGACTTTAAATAATTCATAAATTCAAACATATTCATATTCTTAACAATCTTTTATTTGTGTGTGTGTATAACTATGGTCACACTATATTTCCACAACTAGACATCATATTCAAATAAAACTAGTTTTGTACTAATGTATATACCCCATTACCCAAGTCTAGAAACACGATAGGTTCGTGATGCCCTAGATAAAACTAGTTTCAGTACCAATAAATAACCCCCATCGATTAGGTATCAGAGTCAAAGCATAGTCAAATTGTTCAAAATCATAGTTCACATAACTATTTATCCCATTCAAAAGACACATATAAAATCACATATATAGTAATCAAAAACATTTATGATGGTTCTTTATTCTTTACTTTAAATCAATGTAGCTAAAACAAATGAAATAAAATTGTAGCTGTTGTAAAACAATATTCAGTAACTAAAATATAGTAATATAAACAAAATAAAACCAATTAGGAGAAAGGTTATTTACATTACATACTTATAAAAACTGAAAACTTCCCTCTAAAATTCTATCTCCAATTGTAAAATATTTCCATAAACACCCTAATGTGGTAAAGCTTAACCAATATGATTTCTACTTCTTAAACAAATAGAAAATCAAGCTTCTTTTTATAAACCTACGCAGCCTTCTCCCTAGCCTTTCTAATCTATAAGACTTCCACTTCTAATCTATAAGACTACAAATGTGTTTTTTCGGTCGCTAGGGTTTTTGCCATAAGGTATAGATATATTTCTAAACCCAATATCAAAATTACTAAGCTGTCCTTATAAAAAAAAATCCCCTTAGTGCATACATTAATTATTTATTTTAGGAAACTTTTTATAGAAAATTGAAAAAATTGTCAAAAAGTTAGTCACTTTTTCATTTTTCCGTAAAAAGTTTTCTAAAATAATTTATTATTATATACCATAAGGGCATACATTAATAAAATCCATTTATTAAAGTGGTTAATCCGAATTATCCGAATTATTTTAATAATATTTCACTTACCTTTTTCTCAAAAAAAAAAAGTAATTGTCTAGTACCACTTTAATCACTTCGCCAAGTAAAAAAAAGTTGGCGAAAATACAGCTTTGGTCCCTATATTTTTGGCCGATTTTCGATTTGATCCCTGAATTGATTTTACTCCTATGTCAATTCTTGATTTCAAAAAATCGATTTTATTTTGGTCCTTGTTGTCAACCCAGTAACAGAAAAATCAGACCTAACAGACGGAGTGCACTGCTAGCATGTTATATGCTGACGTGGCTAATAAAATTATAATAATATAAAACCACATCATCATGCCACATCATCGTCTGATTTTAAAAAAAAAAAATTATCAATTTTAACAAAATGAAAAAAAAACATAAAAACAAAATTAAAAACATAAAAATACATAGATTGATATTTGAATATGAATACACAAAAACATAAACCCAATCACGAGAACTCAAGAACCTGAACCCAGATCACAAGAACCCAAGAACACAAAAAATATTTAGGCATTCAACATCTTTCCTAGAAAATTTCTTTCAAACCAAACACTAAGAAAATTCACATCTAAAAAGCCAATGCCTAAGATTTTCTTCACAACATTTTCTTTCCACCCAAATAATAAATTTTCTTATGAAACAAACATACACACACACAAACCCAGCCGATTCAGCTCACAATAACAACAAACACAACCAACCTCATAAATTTTCCTTGAATAATTATCAACATTTTCCCCAGAAAATCAAGATTTTTTTTCAAACCAAACACTAAAATAACTCACATTTAACAAACAAACACAAACACAAACACAAATCTAGCCACCACCTCCACCAATCAAACCCATAAATTTTCACCCAAATCCAAAAATTTTCTTTCCACCCAAACCTAGAAATTTTCTTATGAAACAAACATAAACACAGCACCAACGAACGACCAACCCCCACAAAAACACAGAAAAATCCAGCCACTACCTCCACCAATCAAACAATCAAATCCACCACCACATCACTTATCAAACAATCAAGAGAGAGAGTCAGGTTTAAAGAGAGAGAAAGTCAAAGATTAAGAAAAACACAACCCATCACCACCAATTGAAGTCAAACCCATCAAACTCGCTAGAAGACTCGTCCGATCCCCAAACGAGTTGCCTCACTTCAACTCAGTCTCCAAGCCTATTAACTTCAACGTTGTTTATGAGCCCAGGAAGGAGAGTCTCAATATCACTAAGCACGACTCGGCTCATACCTAGTAGAGCCGCGGGATGACTACAACTCTTTCTGTCACTACTCCTTCATTTACTCATCGTGGGATGACTCCACCACCGCCACCAGTAAGACAGGAAAAGAGAAACGGTGAGTTAGAGAGAGAGATCTGAACCTGCTTTTCAAGAGAGAGAGAGCTTGACAGAGTTATGAATCATTTGTGAGTTTGGATTTTGTTTTGGGTTTGTGGGGGGTTTTCAAATGTTTTTTTTTTAATTTTAATTTTTTGTCTAAAAATTGATATATTTAAATTTTGTGATGTGTTTGTTTGCCAAGAAATTTCAAGAATATTTGAGAAAGTTGCAATAAATGTTTTTTCTCAATCTTTAAAACTAAAAAATAAATTTTTATTTTCATTTTTTATTTTTTTTAATTTAGTTAAAATTGAAAAATAAAAATTATTCTTATTTTTTTAATTCAGAAAATGATGATGTGACATTTAAAAAATGTCAAATAAAATATTTTATTATTATTTTATTAGCTATGTTAGCATTTCATATGCAACAATGCGCTCTGTCTGCCACGTTTGATTTTTTAGTTACTTGGTTGACAGCAAGGACCAAAATAGAATCGATTTTCTGAAATCTGGGATTGGCTTAGGAGCAAAATCAATTTAGGGACTAAATCGAAAATCGACTGAAAATATAGGGACTAAAAGTGTATTTTCGCCAAAAAAGGTTAAGACAAAATTAGATGATGCCTCAAATTATTATTTCAGTTTTCCACAACTGAGTACTAAAAAATTCAACTCAAAAAATTCACCTCAAAAAGTACCACATGCCAAGAAAAGAAGTTTCTTAGCACAAATTAGCTTGTAGATCTGGCAAGAAAATAAAATAAAACAGACGACCAAATATTCATGCTCTTTGTCCTTCACCACAAACAATGGAATTTAATCTTATGGTGTTTGGTAATTTGCTTCAAGACATTTATCATTTTTTTTTATTTTTTATTTTGGTAAAATCGATAGTTATTTTTCAGATTTAAACTTATGGAAAGATCACTCATGCATCATTCATGACACACCAATTCCTTGTTACTTTTTCTCAACCAAAAAAAAAAAAAAAAATTCCTTGTTACTAATCTGTTAATTTTGTTACACGTGGAATGCCAAATACGAAAGCAACTGATGAGTAAAATAAAAGTGATCAAGATAAGTTTGCCCAGATCATTTGAGTCGACTTGACATGGCATATAGTAATTCATTACAATTTTTTTTTTTCTGATACCCAATTAAATATTTTATAGAGCAAAAAGCTTATAACTCAACTGATTCACTATATTCTAATATTTTTAACGAATCCGTAAAAAATTCGAAAGCTTCCTCTTTTGTGTTGTAACTATTAAATTAAAAATAATAATAATAATAATAATAATTGTAGGGGCCAAATTGACAGGGACAGTCTTTTACAATTTTATTTTGCTTTTCAAGCTAATTAGGTGAGCCGTTGCCACCGCGTAAGCCTGTCAACAAGAATTTTATCTCTAGACATATCCTTTATAACTAATCTCCTAATGATAAGATTAGGAGATGATCCCCCAATCAGTTTAATTAATAAGGAGTTTTTTTCTCCAAAAAAAAAATCATTATCGTTTTCAAGAATGAATGGTTGATCTGTTTTGAATCTTTTGATAGCTAGAGCTTCTAAGCTAATGATTGACTTAGACTTGAAGTAATTGCCTATAATCTCTCATAATAACTCCCTTAGCACCACTTTCTAAGGAACTATCATAAGCCCAACTTGTCAGTACTTTTAAGTCAGTTGAGTAGTGGCTTCCATGATTCTCATGGGACTGTATGATGGGAGGGGATATCAATTCGGAGGAATTAAATACATTCCCTTTCTGCCATAGCATTTACAAACTAATGAGTTAGCTCGAGTGCTCAATTGACCAAAACTTATTGAGGATGGTCCTGGTCTTCCCTATAAATTTTCAATTTCGCATTTTCTGGACGCAACAGAAAGTTGGAAGTCTTATTTCAAGTCTTCAAATGGATCAACCGTTCTCCGACCCATTTGTCAATCTTTAAGATCTTTTTCCCCACAGGTTTTTTTTTTTTTTTGCCATGTTTATGGAGACGTTTAGCTTGGACACACTTCAGTTATCAATTAAGATGAGATAGGTATCGTTTGTATTAAACAAAAGTGACGGTAAAAGACTAAATTGAAAATTAATGTAGGTATGATAATCAACCAATTGATATATATATGAGCAAAAATCTCATACCGGAAAGTATGAATTTCTGCCAAGTAGCGCATTCTATGCAAAGAGAATTGAAATATTCTCAAGATAAGAACAAATTATATATTGACTTTTTTTTTTTAATAGAATACCTAGTATGTTTAAAACACACACGCGCGCGCGCGCGCGCACACACACACACACACATATATATATATATGAGCAAAAATCTCATACAGGAAAGTATGAGGTTCTGCCAAGTAGAGCATTCTATATAAAGAGAATTGAAATATTCTCAAGATAAGAACAAATTATATATTGACTTTTTTTTAATAGAATACCAAGTATTTTTAACACACACACACACACACATATATATATATATATATGAGCAAAAATCTTATACTAGAAAGTATGAGGTTCTGCCAAGTAGCGCATTCTATGCAAAGAGAATTGAAATATTCTCAAGATAAGAACAAATTATATATTGGCTTTTTTTTAATAGAATACCAAGTATTTTTAACACACACACGTGGAAAGGAGAAAAGATCTTAAAGAAACTAACAGTGGTGTATATTCAAAAAGGGTCTTACTTTTTGTTAATTTGGTTCAATGTTTTAAGACTTTTCTAATTAAAAAATAAATCTATTTTGTATTATTTGGTTCAATATTTCAAGACTTTTCATCTCTCACACATACCACAAACGTCTTTGCATTTTAATTTATCATTTTCACCTCTTGCACTTTTATCCCCTTATATATACCTACCCATGATCCTTCATACCATCTCATATTAGGTACACACAGACCAAAAACGTTGTCATTTACCTTCAATCTTTCGAGCTCTAACATTGTTGTTTTATCTAATCCTACACAGTATGAGTTGGCTACAACCAATGAAGGGGGGCTTGCATTTTATACTGAGTGACAATGACAATTACTATTTTGATGTTAAGGTCAAACATTGTGGATTTATGGGTTTTGTATATAATGTGATTAACTGTAGATGTTTAGGATGTGTATTTTGTTTTAGAATTAAGGTGAAAAACAAAGACAAAGACAGACAAATTTTATATCAACTTTTATTCTATAATATTCCTCCAACGTGTTTATTTTCACTTTTTACTTCTCATCACTTCAATTGAATAATTATAATGGATATGTGTGTACAATTTATAATTTTTGCTGTGAGGGTAGGTGATTGAAGCACATTTTTGGGCTACGAGCCCTGTCTGAGGATGGTCAAATACCCAAAGATGGTTAAAAGATCCATGCTTACATAGGCTGGAAGGCCGAGGAAAAAAGAGGAAACTGACATGGTAACCAAGGTTCTTGAGGAACAAAGGCACCTCGAGAATGCTTTAGGAAGTCAACCATTCTAGAAAGATGAGCTCTAGGGGAAGTAGCAGAGCTGTATCAACAACCAAAAGAAGAAATATCTGGGAAGGTGACTGCCACCGCCACATTAAATGCACTGCACCAACTGAACTTGCCGCATTTATGGAGAAACGACACCTGAACAATGTCTTTCCAGCTCACAACCCTTCCTATTACCTCTATAAGGGGCTTAATGGGACAAGTATCCAAAGGATTTCCTAGAAATTGAATAGGTGGAAGGTTGGGATGTATTGGGGGGGGGGACTATGTAAGGAAATTGCCTCCATAAAAAGGGACATGCAATAATAGGTGGAGAAAAAGAGAGAGAGAAGAAAACTTTGTAAACAAAAAACTTGATCAATATAAGAACACTTTGTCCTCGGATTGGTTTGAGGAAAGATACTTTATTGAATTTGTGTGTCTAATCTTATTAACTTGAACCCAATCTATCTTAAGCCTGAACTTACATGGCTTAGTAATTCGCTTACAAGATCCACTCTCTAACAAATTTATTGTTTTGGGCTTATTGGGCTAACCTCCACTGTTCTCGATGGGCTTAGGTTGCAATTCTAGTCCTTACAATTGGTGCCGCCATTGGGAAAAGAAGACATCTACAACCTCTATTAGTCAAGCTTTCCATCTCATAGTGTTGAGCAGAAATGGCGGGTTTAGGACAAAATAGAGAGGAATTTGTGGGATCAAAACGAATAGATTTTTTTGTTAGTTTGGAGAGGAAGAGAGATCGAGAGGCAATAGGACTCCTAGTGTATTGGTTGAAACAAAATATATAGAACATACCAATAGAAGTCATTCTAGGCATGGAAGTCACGTTCCACATGATGAAGAAACTAGGAAGTAGTGTGTTGCATCCCTTCCTAGCTCAAAGACTAACTCAGATGAAGATTACGATTATAGGCGAAGGTCCTAAACACCACCTAGTGACTCTTTCTCTATATCCTCGCGCTTGGAAAGGGAGGAGCGAAACCCCAAAAAAAGAACTAAAAGTCCGACTCCTAGGAGCATGAGGAATGATGCAATGAGTAAGGCATTATGCCAAATTTCCAAATCACCATTTACACTTAGAATAGACAAGGCTAAACTCCTTCATCATTTTACTTAGCCAGCCTTCACTATTTATAATGGGAGGACAGACCCCGTGGAGCAATGGAGTCACTTCAACCAGAGGATAGCTATTCACTCTAGAAATAAAGCCCTAATGTGCAAGGTTTTTCCCTCTAATTTAGGACTTGTGGCCATGAGGTGGTTTGACGAATCGGAAGAGGGGTCAATAAGTTCTTTTGAAGATCTTACTTGGGCTTTTGGTGCCCTTTGTTATATGCAGCAGAGTTCTTCGGCCTTTGGATTTTTTTTTTTTTTTAATGGTGATGAGAGAGGGTGAGACCTTGAAAACCTACTCTGATAGGTATTGGGAGATGTTTAATGAGATAGATGGAGATTTTGAGGATGTAGCAATAAGAACATTTAAGGTGGGTGTTCCTAAGAACCATGACTTGAGGAAGTCATTAACAATGAAGCCCACGCGGAGCATGCACCAGCTCATGGATCGAATTGATGAGCGCAAGCGGGTCGAGGAGGATCAGCAGCAAGGAAAGGGGAAGGCCAAAATCTCTCCTCTTGACAAAAGAGATTCTCAGGCTAAAGGGTGTGGCCATAACTGACCCAAGATAGACTTTACCACTCACACTGGGCATCCTAATGATCAAATGGTCAGCTCAGTATTCAAGGAGCCAGTGCATCAAATTCTAGAAAAGATAAAGAGTGAACCTTACTTCAAGTGGCCAAATAAGATGGGAGGCGACCCTGCCAAACGAAATCAAAGTCTTTACTATCTATACCATCAAGATCGTAGACATACAATTGAGGATTGCAGAACTCTCATTGACCATTTAGAGCAATTGGTTAAAGCTGGAAAGCTGAAACAATTCATGCACCAGCCCTTTAGGCAAGGAAGCCAAGTAGGATCGGGGTACAAAAGAGAGGCTGTATTGAGGCCGCCCAAGGGAACCATCAATGTAATTCTTGCCGCGCCAAGTCAGACTAGAGGTCATACGTCCGGAGTCATGTCCATAGCGGCAAGGCCAGATACTGAGGGATACGTCCCTCAATTTAAGCGGGTTAGGATAGATTGGGACTTATCAACTCCACGACAATGCCTTAGTGGTAACCCTTCGTATTGGAGGGTATGACTTAAAAAAGGTTCTAGTTGATTAGGGAAGTGGGGTTGAAATCATGTATCCTGACCTATATAAAGGGCTAAATTTGAAGCCCGAGGACCTACTTAAGTATGACTCCCCTCTAGTAGGGTTTGATGGGAAGATGGTTATCCCTAAAGGCATGATCAAGTTGCTTGTGCAAACTGGGGCTTAGATAGTCGAAGTGGATTTCATAGTTGTTGATGCTTATTCCCCTTACACACTATTTTGGCAAGACTGTGGTTTTTTGCCATAGGAGCTATGTCCTCGACTCTGCATATGAAGGTGAAGTACCCCACAGGAGGCAAGTCGGAGAGTTGGTAGGAAGTCAGGCAATGGCTAGGCATTGCTTAGTGGCCGCTATTAGACATTAGTCAAAAGATAGAGTCTCGGTTTCTCGAGAAGAGGTCCCATAGCAATTAACGAAAGCTAAAGATTCCACCGAGACCGAGGAGGGGGGTCTATTGTGTGAAGAACTTGAGAAGGTGGTCACTGACATAGACATGGATAAGTATTTTCAAGTCGGGACTCAATTGCCACCCCAAGAAAAAGATGAGTTGTTGGGATTTCTTAGGAAGAACATTGATGTCTTTGCATGGAATGCGTATGAGGCACTAGTGGTGGATCCAGACTTTATTTGTCATTATTTGAATGTGAATCCAACAGCTGTCCCTAAGAAGCAACCACCTTTATGCTCCTCTAAAGAGCATGTTGAAGCAGTAAAAGAAGAGGTAGACAAGCTCAAGTGTGCTGGAGCAATCAAGGAGGTGTTTTATCCAGAATGGTTAGCCAACACAGTTGTAGTGAATAAGAAGTTAGGAAAGTGGAGAGTGTGTGTAGACTTCACTAATTGCTTGCCCCAAAGACCTTTTTCCATATCGATCAGCTGGTAGATGTTACAGTTGGGCATCCTCAGATGAGCTTTTTGGATCCTTTTCAATGGTATCATCAGACCATTAGCCTTGGCTAACCAAGAAAATAAAGTCTTCTTAAACCCTACTGGAAATTATCACTATTGGGTGATGCCTTTCAACTTAAAGAATACTGGATCAACTTATCAGAGGATGGTAACCAAAATGTTTGACTCTCAACTCCGGAAGAATGTAGAAGCATATATTGACAATATGGTTGTCAAAATTAAACAAGTATCTAAGCACTTAAATGACCGGGGAAGTGTGTTTAAAGTGCTTAGGAAGCATAAGTTACGCCTCAATGCCTCGAAGTGCTCCTTTGGTGTTAGTTCGAGCAAGTTTTTAGGGTATATGATTACTCATTGTGGAATAAAAGTTAACCTTGATCAAATCAAAGACATAAATGACTTATGAACTCCTCGATAGCCTAAGGAGGTTCAAAAGTTGACTAGAATGACTGCTGCCTTGAATAGGTTTATTTCTCAGTCGGCAAATAGGTGTAGACCATTTTTTCAGCTTCTCCACAAGTGGAAAGGATTTGAATGGACTCAAGAGTGTAATGTTACCTTCAAAAAGCTAAAGGAATATCTATCTTATCCTCCTATCCTTTCTAGACCAAAGAAAGAGGAATTTCTTTTTGCCTACATTGCAGTTACATGTTATGCGATTAGTCTAGTATTGGTTAGGATGGAAACTAGGGTGCAGAGGCCAGTCTATTATATAAGCAAGTCTTTACAAGAGGCAGATGTCTGTTATTTACCTCTAGAGAAAGCAATTCTAGCCATTGTACAAGCCACAAGGAAGCTCACTATTATTTCCAAGCAAATACTGTTGTAGTCCTCTCTCAACTCCCCTTACAGTCATTACTTCGGTGGTCTAATTACATAGGAAGAGTAGTTAAATGGGAAACAATCTTAGGAGCATTTGGCATCAAATATTTGCTCCATACAGCTATAAAAGGGCAGGTGCTAGCGGATCTAGTGGCGGAATTCACTGAATGCCCCGAGAAGGTTACAACTGAGGAGAATGAAGAGACTAGGGCATGGGTCACAGTAGTTACCATTCCTTATCAACTAGTCTAGAAGCTCTACGCAGATGGGGAGGTCAATCAAAAGGGATCTGGTGTTGGTATTGTCCTGGTATCACCAGAGAAGATAATTATTAAGAAATCTCTAAGGTCGGGTTTTTCAGCCACAAACAACGAGGACGAGTATGAAGCCTTGTTGATTGGGATAATAAGGGTAATGAAACTAGGAGGTGAAGCTGTAGAAATCTTCTCAGACTCAGGGTTGGTCGTTGGACAAATCAATGGTGATTTTGAGGCCAGAGACCAGAGGATGCAGGGGTATCTTAACAAAGTTCGGCGATTGCAATCTAGCTTTGGAGCCTTCTCTATAAAGCAGGTCCCAAGGAGCAAGAATACTCATGTTGGCTCTTTGGCAACTCTAGCCATCACTTCAAAACAAGGTCTTCCTCGGATCATAATTGTCAAAGATTTGTTGGTGCCTAACAACCAGAACCAAACAATGGTTAGAGTGCACCATTTGAGAGTTGGCCTGAGTTGGATAAATCCTTTGGTTTCATTTTTTAAGGATGAAGTGTTGACCGAGGACAAGGGCAAAGCTGAGAAAACACATAGAAAAGTGCCTCGGTATTGGTTTTTTGAGGAACTGAAGCTGTATAGACATTCATTTTCGGGCCGCATCTACTCTGTGTCCATCCCGAGGTAGTAGAACCGTTACTAAAGGAGCTACATGAAGGAATCTGTGGTAGTCACATGAGAGGGAGGTCTTTATCACACAGAGCCCTTACTTAGGCATACTGTTGGCCGAGAATACAAAAAACGGCCCAAGACTATGCCAAGAAGTGTGATCAATGTCAAAGGTTTGCCTCGAGCATCCATCAACCTTGAGGCACCTTGAACCCCCTTTTTCTAGTCCATGGCCATTTGCACAGTGGGGTTTGGACATAGTTGGGCCATTCCTAAGAGCAATAGGGAATTGAAGATGGCTTCTCGTTGGGACCGATTACTTCACAAAATGGGTTGAGGCTGAACCACTTTCTAACATTAGGGATGTGGATGCAAAAAAGTTAATTTGGAAGAATATTGTCACCAGGTTTGGAATTCCCAATACATTGATCTCAAACAATGGACCCCAATTCGACTTTAAGGCATTTAGGAGATATTGTTGCGAAATAGGCATCAGGAATAAATATTCAACCCCTACCTCTCTGTAAGAGAATGGGCAGGCCGAAGCTATCAACAAATTCATAGTCAATAGGATGAAGAAAATGCTGGACGAAGCTAAGGGTAAGTGGGTGGATGAACTCCCACATGTGCTTTGGACATTCCGTACCACTCCTTGGAGGTCAACTAGGGAAACCTTGTTCGCCATGACATATGGTTTCGAGGTGAGTATTCCCCCTGAGACGGGGTTCCCGACATTGAGGATAAGCCAATTTGATCTTGATAAGAATGACCAGCTACTCCAAGAGAGCTTGGATTTGGTTAATGATAGAAGAGAAGTAGACATGGTCCAATTGGCACATTATCAACTGATGATGCACAGAAAATCAATAGGTTGAATGCTCCAGGCTTCAATGGACTAGTGATGAAGGCCTGAAAAGAAAAAGATACAAGATCAAAGGAGACCGGGTTGAACCGACCAAAAACCCTCCAATGGTTAAGTTAGTTTTTTCTTTGGGACTCAAGAATTCTAACTTTTTAGGAGCAGTCAAAACTGGCCTTCATTTAATGAGGATGAATGCTTATATAATGTGTCTGGAGTGGTTACTTATCTTATAATTTCCCTAATATTTGTAGAAGTTCGAATTTTCAAACTTAACTTCCATAACCGTTATAGAAGCTTGAGTGTTCAATCTTATCTTCTACAACAGCTATTGGAAGTTAAGCACTTACAAAGAAGTTGTAGTGCTGAACCAGGATCTTGCTTATGTATCAAAATGACTACACGTGGTTCTATTCCTAAGCTTTTGTAGGTAAATCTAACACCTGGAAATTTTCCAAGTGTTGAGGGTCGTCCAGGAGTATTCCTCATGAACGACCTTCTTATGCTAGGATAGTCTTTCCATTTTGGACGACTCTCATGGACGACCTTCTTATGCTAGGATAGTCTTTTTAGTTCTCCATCAGTTACCCCCTTATCCAAGGGTCGTCTAAAGTACTGTAAGATTCACTGTTGTTCTTAGGATGAGTGTCTTTATGTCAGTGGTTAAATATCATGCCACGTGTCATGGCCTCATTGGTGATTGGTCGCATCGATTTAGTTTTTAGAGGAATGTGTCACGTGGCATCCTCTAGTTGGCCACGTCATTTTAAATGCCAGACTTTACTTTCTATAAACAGTAGAATTCCTCTCTTGCCCTCCGCATTTCTCAAATTTTCTCCTCTGACATTCATCATCCAAGGCCTCGTCTAAAAGTGTTTTCGCATCTTTAGTCCTCCTCCATCTAGAGCCAGGTATTCTCTCCATCCTCGTTCTTAGGTTTTCCTTTAAATTTCTTTAAGATGTCTAAGATTTTCATTTCCTTGTCTAGTAATAGTGTCGAGAAGGAGATAGACGAGTACCATGACACTACAAGTTATAGTTAGCCTAGTAGTAGTAGTAGTAGTAACAGTAGTAATGGAGGGAACACCACAAACGAGCAATACACGTCTTGTGTTCCTGGGGTTCCTCCAAAAGTTATTCAGGAATAACTTAGGAGGAGGATAGCTTCAGGGTTACAAGCTGGCACCTTGACGAGTGTTCCCCCTTCCACTAATTTGGAGGAGGTAGAAACCATCTATAGTTGTGTTGTAGGCGTCCATTCCAAGACGGACGAGAAAAGACTTGCTTCCCATAGGAGTTGGTATCAAATTCTAGATGATCTTAACCTTAGGTTGGCCATCCAAGGGGAGTGGTGTTGTGATCCTCGTTTTGGAATAGGTGTTGTGACCCACATTTTGGCCTTTGCTAGGGAGTTACTAACTAGGCTAGGCTTAGGAGTATGTCATTTTAACCCCAATGCATGGAGGCTAGTTGTCTCTATACAAGTTTTATGGAGGGAATTGTTTGAAGGGGATCGTCTTCTCACTGTGGACGAGTTCCTTTACTGCTACAAACCCTCAGAGATTAACCAGTCCCCTTGCTATTATCAATTCACAGCCAGAGGCAAAGATTGTAGATTAATGAAATCACTTGTAACTTCCGATAGAAATTGGAAGACAAAGTTTTTCTTCGTCTTTGGTTTTTAAGTTGGACACCCTATTGAGGTTGGCAGAGATCCATTTGCCCCCTATACAGGAGAGTTAGGGAACCTTCATCCTGAAGGTATGTTTGTTTTATTAGTATTTTTATTTACCCATTTATTCTTGTTTATAATCGTCTTGATCATTATTTTTTCTCTCTCTTTCTCTACTGCTGTTAGATGACCATCCTTGAGCAAATTGTATCTTGAACGCATCCAGAAGGCTCGTCTACACGCTGACAGAAGCTTCCATTCATTAGTCACCCTTCAACGTCTTGCCACTTAGGGACTTGGACCTAAACCATCTCTTGAGGCTACAACTCATGAGCTCACTATCCGTAGACGTGAGTTTTTTTTTTTTTTTTTTTTAAGAATTTATTTTAATATTGCTTTTTAAATGATTCTAATGTTTTCTTTTCAGGGATGGCAACCATGAAAGAAAACAAAGGAAAAGAGGTAGTGGATAAGGTAACTAGGCTAGAGGCTCAATCTCAGCCTCGTCCTTCTACTGGAGATAAAAGGAAGAATTTATCCAAGACACTTGATATGGGAAATCTCCCGAGCCGTCAAGGAAGCAAGAAGGTGAAGCATGGGCCGTCCAAGCCTAAGGTTGTCAAGCAAGGCACTATCCCTCCTACCTCCTAATTGTCGTCAGTCCAAATTCATGACATGGACGCGCCTGAATCTGTTGGAGTTACTCTGTCCATAACCACTACTCTTGCCTCGTCTCAGCCTCATCTAAGAGTTACCATGAACCTTATTCAAAAGGAGGACTTGGCTTGGGAAAGGTTCCAAAATGCTGTGACTGATGAGGACGTGGCTGCGTGCTACAACATGTCCTTGAAAGAGTTTGAACATTCTGGTGTTCATGACCTTTTCAAGGTATGTAGTCTCACTTTTACCTCGTCTTTTTCTTCTTCTTCTTTTAAAAAAAAAAAAAAAAAAAAAAAACAGAACTTTCAACCGCTTGTGTAGGTAATGTCAAAGTTCATCGCTGCGTCCTGGCAAGCCACTGAGATGGACAAGGAGAGGATCAAGCTTAAGACGAGGATCCACCAGGTTAAGGACAAGTGTAGGGGCTGGGCTGAAGTGGCAGGCAAGGCTAAGGATGAGCTTAAAGAGCTAAAGAACCTTGTCGAGGAGCTGAAGGCTGACATTGTCAAGAAGGAGACATAGCTTGGTGTTGCCAACTCTCTCCTCTAGACGAGTTCTGAAGATGTCAATATTGAGGATGATGCCTCCACTTAGCCTGCCCAGGACGAGCCTAAAACTAGAGAGAACCCCCCACAGTGAAAGTGTGAAAGTTGATCATTCTAGTTTATTCCTTTTTTTTTTTTTGTTACTAAGTATGTGGTCCATTATTTTGGACCATTTCAATTTTATTTAAGTAAATTTAACTCATCTATAATCTTTTAGGATGAGCTTCCAAACATTTTCCGTTTAGGCTTTCACTCTACTTAAGGGTTTTTGGACGGTGGTTGTCTACTCTTTTCTAAAAACTTTTATGAATGAATGTTTATTTTCATCATTTCTTATTTTACTGTTGAACATGTTATTGTATAGATGAATCTTCTTTACATCACCCATATTACACTGGTTTGTGGTCTGTCCACTCATGGAGGCATTTAGCTCGTCCATGTTAAGTTTCCCCATGCTTAATGTTTTTACCATTCTTTAAATTTTACAAGTGTGACTCGTCTTACGAATGGTGTAGCCTTTACCAGCTTTATTAGTCTAGAGACTTGACATCTGGTTTTAATGCTCGTCCATATCCTTGACGGGTTATAATCATCTTTTAGCAAGACGCTTTCAACCTTTACTTGTTCAAAGATTTGGACTGTTTTGGCTGGTTACATTTATCCATGGATTCTTGAACTCTTACGTGCATGCATTGTCTCGTCCATTGGTTGGACGGATATACTTTAGGTTTTTCTTCATCCATTGGTTAGACGAATATAACTTAAGCTTATTTTAAGGAAAGCATGTAGACGTCACATCCCTTTGTCCAGAGATTTTACTCGTCTAGGGCTTTTGCCTTCTTGTAGATTAGTTTTAAATAGTGCATTATTATCACGAGAATTAAAAATTCACACAAATTTACATATTGGAAACCTAAACACTATTTAAAACACTGTCCATAAGTTTTGGCACATGCTTAGAACCTGGTGCCTTTAGGGAATCAAAGATACAATCAAACCAAGTCCATGACTTCGTACATAGACAATACATATTTTAGAAGCATGCACCTTTAGGGAATTAAAACACAACATAGAATACTAATAAGAAACACAAGTAATGAAAAGCAAACACATAACGTTTACTTGTCCCAGGGTAACCACAACGCCTAGGATGATCTCGTCCTAAGAGATGCTCGTCCAGGCTGATATCCTACAGGTAATATCTTCTTAGATGCTCAACATTCCAGGGGTGCTCCAGCTTTCTCTCGTCTAGGGCTTCTAGGTAATAAGATCCTTGTCTCTTGCAATTAATAACCTTGTAGGGTCCTTCCTAATTAGGTCCCAATTTCCCACAAGCTGGGTTTCTAGTAGCCAGAGAGACCCTTTTTAGTACGAAGTCCCCAATGTTGAAATGTCTGGGTTTCACCATTGCATCATATTGTCTAGCCATGAGGTTCTTATACCTTGCTGTCCTTTGCTCCGTGTTCATCCTTACCTCGTCTATCAGATCAAGGTTGAGACGAAGTTACTCTTCATTATCCTCATCTTGATACTTCATCACCCTATGGTTTGCCATGTGCACTTGTCTAGGTATCACAGCTTTGCTCCCATAGGACAGTTTGAAAGGAGTTTCCCTTATGGGGGTCCTCACGATCATCCTGTAAGCCCATAGAACAGCTAGTAGCTCGTCTGACAATACTTCTTTTGCCCCCTCGAGTCAAGTCTTGATGATTTTCAACATGGATCGGTTTGCAAAATTTGCATGTCCATTTGCTTGTGGGTGGGAGGGTGATGAATAATGATTTTTTGATTCCAAATTGCTCACAAAAGTCTCTAAAAGGTGTGTTGTCAAACTGCAGTCCATTGTTAGACACTAGCACCCTAGGTACTCTGAACCTACATACGATACTCTTCCAAACAAAGTTTTTGACATTTTGCTATGTGATCTGGACTAAGGGTTCAGCTTCCACCCATTTAGTAAAGTAGTCAATCCCTACTACCAAAAACTTCATCTGCCTGGTTCCTAGTAGGAAAGGACCTAAGATATCCAGTCCCTATTACGCAAAAGGCCATGGGACCATCATCAGGGTAAGATACTGCGACGGTTGTCTAGGGACGTTGCTATAACATTGACACTGGTCACATACACTACACGGATGACTTTATGGACTAGCACTCTTGCTTCAAAGTGGTTTCCACATGCTCCTTCATAAACCTCCTTCAACACATAGTTTTACTCATCTGGAGCTAAGCACCTTCAGTAGGGCTGAGAAAAGCCCCTTTTATATAATACCTCGTCTATGAGGATATACTTGGCAACTTTGATCCTTAACTTTCTAGCCTCGCCCCTGTCCTCCAGAAGCCTTCCATCTTTGAGGTAAACTACTATTGAAGTCATCCAATTTTCTTCTCCTTCAATTTGCTGCACCTCTGGAAGGTCTATGCTTGGCATGTATTGGACTTTGTCATAATCGTCCATAACCCCTTTTGGCAAAGCTGCCTTTGCCAAAGCATCTACTTCCATATTTTCCTCCCTTGGGACTTGAACAAAACTGGCTTCCTTAAATTTTTTGACAATCCTCTTCACTCGTCTGAGATATTTCTTCATTCGTTCTTCCTTGGCTTCACACATTCTATTGACTTGACGTATGATCAATTGAGAGTCTCTGTGGACAACTACTGACTCCGCCCCTAAGGATTTAGCCAATTCCAACCCTTTGAGGAGAGCTTTATATTCAGCTTCATTACTGGTCGTCTGATACTGTAGACGAGCTGCATATTTCAGCTTGTCCCCTTCGGGGGATTTTAGCATAACTCCAATTCCCCCCGCGTATAACGTGAACAAACCATCTACATAGATGACCCACCTCTGAGCTTCATCAATCTCGTCTAACCCACCTTGGTTAGGAGTGAACTCTGCAATGAAATCTGCCAATACTTGAGCCTTTGTAGTGCTTCTTGGTTGGTACCTGACATTAGACTCACTAAGTTCCACAACCTATTGGATTAGGCGTCCTGCTGCTTCCAACTTTTTCATCACCTTCTTGAGTGGATGATCCATTAAAACGTTAATGACATGAGCCTAAAAATAATGTCTTAGCTTCCTGGATGTTGTGACCAAAGCAAATGCTAGTTTTTCCATCATGGGGTACCGTCCTTCTGCTCCTCTTAGCAGTTGGCTTATATAATAAATTGGCTTCTATATCTTCCCCTCTTCTCTAATCAATGCTGAGCTCATTGCATATGGAGACACTGCTACATACAAGTATAATTCTTCACCTGGTATAGACGGGCTCAGAAGAGGAGCTGTTTTGAGATAGGTCTTGAGGTCTTGAAAGGCCTTTTGACACTTGTCCGTCCATTCAAATGCCTTCTTAAGAACCTTAAAAAATGGCAAACACTTGTCAGCAGCTTTTGATACGAACCTGTTAAGGGAGGCAGCTCGCCCGATGAGAGATTAGACTTCTTTGGCATTCCTTGGTGGTTCCATATTTAATATCTCCTGAATTTTATCAGGATTTGCTTCAATTCCTCTATGTGAAACCATAAACCCAAGAAAGTTTCCTAATGAAACTCCAAAATTGTACTTGCTTGGATTTAACTTCATGTTATATCATTTAACTGTATCGAAGGTCTCTTGAAGGTCGTCCAAATGCTTTTCCTCGTCCAAGCTCTTTACCAACATATCATCTACATAAACTTCCACGTTTTGTCCAATCTATGGACGAAACATATGATTTACCAGCCTTTGATAAGTTGCTCCCGCGTTCTCCAAACCAAAGGGCATCACCTCGTAGCAAAACAACCCTTAACTTGTAATTAAGGATGTCTTCTCTTGATCCACCTCGTCCATCCTTATTGATTGTAGCCTGAGAAGGCGTCCATGAAACTTAGCAATTTATGACCTGCAGTTGAGTCCACCAGCTAGTCAATACGTGGCAATGGGTAGCTATTCTTGAGGCAAGACTTGTTCAAATCAGTGAAGTCCACGCACATCTTCCATTTTCCTTTTTCCTTCTTGACCATCACCACATTAGCCAGCCAGTCTGGGTAATAAACTTCTCGGATAACTTTTGTCGTGGTCAACTTCTAGACTTCCTCCCTAATGACGTCATCTCGCTCAGGAGGAAAGACTCTTTTCTTCTGACTAGCAGGCTTGAAGGACGGGAGCACATTCAATCGATGAGTGATAACACTTGGGTCAATTCCCAACACGTCTTCATGACTCCATGCGAAAATATCAATACTCTTTCTTAAGAACTAGACAAGGTCTTGCTTCGTCTTCTCCTTCATACTTGTTCCAAATTTGGTAAACTTTTCAAGATTACCTTCTTCTAGAGGGATGTCTTCTAGCACTTCTGTGGGTTCCGTAGTAACCCTTCTTTCGTCTATGATCATCATCTTTGTGTGCTCGTCCATAGCCAGCATGGTTAGATAGCATTCTCTGGCGACTAATTGGTCTCCTTGCACTTGAAGTACTCCATGATCTATTGAGAACTTAACAGATAAATGGTAGGTAGACGTTACTGCCTTCTAACTGTTTAGAGTCAGTCTTCCAATGATAGAGTTGTATAAGGACGAACTATCCACAACCAGGAAGTTTACTTCTTTGGTTATTTGTTGTGGATATGCTCCTACCACCACAAGTAATGTAACGGTGCCCACAGGTAACACTTTCATCCCTCCAAATCCTACCAATGGCAAATTTACCAGACGAAGTTGATCTCATCCAAGCCTCATTTGTTGGAAGGCAGGGTAATATAAAATGTTTGCCGAACTTCCATTGTCTACCAACACCCTCTTAGTTGTATAATCAGCAATGAGCAATGTAATGATGATCGCATTGTCATATGGGTGGTGAATCCTTTCAGCATCCTCGTCCATGAACGTAATGGCCTACTCATCTGCCCCCCTCATCCTTAGTGGTCGTCCAAAGAGCTGGACATTTTACACCACCTTCAAGTATGTTTTCCTTAACTTAGAAGATTGTCCTGTTGAGGTCCCTCCTATAATAACTCTTATCTGTCCAAGTGGGGGCCTTAACGATTCTTCTACCTTTCCCTTCTGTGAGGGCCAAAAAGATCCTGATGAGAATGTGGGCCTTTTGGGCCGTGTTAAGGAAGGCCAACCTGCTACTGGGTTTAGAATTTGTTGGTACTATGGGTCGGCCCATACGCCGAGGGTCCGAGGATCCAGCCGAGGGTGAACTTATCCTCAGACGGACACTGAAGAACTCGGGGTTTCGCAATAAAGATTAGGGGATGACACGGTTAAGACCAATGGTTAAAAGGGGTAAACCCTAGAATGCCCCAGAAGCACTGGTGTTGAAGAAATGTCAAAGATAAAGGCTGCTACCTCCATATTAAAGACCCTGCACCTACCACCCTGGCCGCATTGATGGGGAAGTGACACCTGAACAGTGGAAGAGAAACTTCTGGTTACTATTCAAAGGCACTGGGAAAAGAAATATCTAGGTTAAAGGGGAGGTAAAGCAACACGTGTACAAAGCATTCAAAAGATTAGTATTTAAAGAGCAATCTAAGACAGAAAAAAGGGGGGTCCCTCTTTGTAACCTAAAGGAAAGAGAAAAAGAAAGAGAGAGAAATTATATAAGAACAGTTCTCGGCTTACGTCCGAGCAGATTGATTCATAGCATTCTTTGTTGTTTTTAAGTGTTTATAATCTTTAGCTTGCTATTTAATCCTCAAACACTTCTAACCTGGGTTTCAAGCCCACACTCTACAAATTACATTGTTTAAGGCTCGTTGGGCCTGAGCCCGTAACTGTTCTTGGGGCCAGGTGCAATTGTGCACTTACAATTGGCGCCGTCTGTGGGAAATCTAGTCTAGAAGAGGTAGGGATATTATGGCGGGCTTAGGCTCTCACCATGCAGAGTCACAAGGATCACAACCGGAAGATCATTTCCAACGTCTTGAACATCGTAGGGATCGTGAGGGAAGCGTCCATACAGAGTATCCAGGTGATGGCCATATTCATGAAGGGGGTAGCACCACCCATGATGAGGGTTCTAAGTCCATGCAAAAGGAAATCAACCGTCTAAAGAGAAAGCTACGCCGCGCTAAGCGTAGGTTTTCATCATCCTCATCTAATTCTTCCTCAGAAGAGGATAGGAGAGCTGGCCACAGCTCAAGGTCGCGCACTCCTACCAGTGCAACATCCTCCAATGAGGAGGGCAGCCAACCAACTTGCAGACGTAAGAAGCCTCGTTCTAGGGGCCTGGGCAACGATACCATGAGTAGGGCGTTGCACCAACTCTCTAAATCTCCGTTTTCACGGAGGATTGAGAAGGGTAGGCTTCCTGTGAGGTTCACTCCACCCCACATTTACCATTTATAATGGCCGGACTGATCCGGTGGAGCACGTGAGTCACTTCAACCATAGTATGGCGGTGCACTCTCACAATGAGACTCGATGTGTAAAGTTTTCCCCTCCTTGGGACCCTGTGGCTAGATGGTTTAACGGTCTCAAATCTGGGTTCGTAGGCTCGTTTGGGGAGCTGACTAGGGCATTTGCTTCGCGGTTCATTACATGTAGCAGAGTCCCTCGGCCATTGGACTCGCTGCTATCCATGGCCATGAAGGAAGGGGAGACACTGAAAGCATACTCCGACCGATACTGGGAGATGTTTAACGAGATAGATGGTGACTTTGATGAGGTGGCGCTTAATACCTTCAAGGTAGGTCTCCCTACTGACCACGACCTAAGAAAGTCTTTGACGAAAAAGCCCGTCTGCAGTGTACGCCGCCTTATGGATCGTATTGATGAGTACAAGAGGGTAGAAGAAGACCAGCAGCAAGGGAAGGGAAAGGACAAGGTTATCCGCCGTAGGAGGAGAAGGGATTCGAGGGCCTGATAGATACCATAACAACAAGCCGAGGAGGGATTACTTCGGGCAATCCGGCTCGGCAGCACCTTAGGCTGTAAATACTGTGTTCCGAGAGCCGGTGCATCAGTTACTAGACAAAGTTCGTAAAGAGCCTTTCTTCAGGTGGCCAGGCAAGATGGCAGGGGACCCTGCGAAAAGAAACCGAAATCTCTTTTGCCAGTACCATCAGGATGTAGGCCACACTACCGAGAACTGTCGGACTCTGTGGAACCATCTAGAGCAGCTCGTCAGTGAGGGAAAGCTGAAGCAGTACTTGTGTCAGCCCACTGGGCAGGTCAGTCAAGTTGGTTCAAACAACTAGAGGAACAATACATCTCGGCCAGCCTTGGGAACAATTAATGTTATCTTCGCTGCCCCTGGTAGGACCGGCTCAGGTCCCACTAGGGTGATGGCGGTTTCCCATCAACAGACCGAGGACATGGGTCACAGGCCGAAGAGGTTGAAGGGCATCTTGCCCGTCTTAGATTTCTCGGAGGAGGATAAGGTAGGGACTATCCAGCCCCATGACGATGCTCTCGTGGTTACCCTCAGAATTGGGAACTATGACGTGAGAAGGGTGATGATAGATCAGGGCAGCGGTGCAGATATCATGTACCCTGATCTGTTTAAGGGGTTAAGATTGAAGTTGGAAGACCTTACTCCTTATGACTCGCCACTTATAAGCTTCGAAGGGAGAACCGTTGTGCCGAAGGGACAGATCCGTTTGCCCGTTCAGTCCGGCTCAAAAACGGTGGAGGTGGACTTCATCGTCGTTGATGCGTACTCTCCATACACGGACATCCTTGCCAGGCCTTGGCTGCATGCACTTGGAGCCGTCTCCTCTACCTTACATGTTAAAGTTAAATTCCCCTCGGGGGAATGTGTTGAGGAAATCCTCGGCAGCCAATCAAGGAGCCAGGAATGCATGTCGGCCGCGTGACCGCATCGCGGAAAGCCGAGTCTTCGGCTTTGGTCAACAAGGGTTTATAGCAGTTAACGGCTCCTGATTCATCTGGAGTGGTGACAGGAGATGAGGCATAGTGCGAGGGATTAGAGAAGTTTCCAGTGGCCGATGACCCGGAGAGATTCTTCCAAGTCGGTGTACTTTTACCACACCAAGAGAAAATGGAGTTGTTAGAGTTCTTGAAGGATAATATTGATGTTTTTGCATGGGATCCTTATGAAGCTCCGGGCCTGGATCCGGGCTTCATCTGTCATCACCTAAATGTCAACCCGGCTATCATTCCGAGAAGGCAGCCACCTCGGCGATCTTCCAGGGAACATTCCGAGGCTGTGAAGGAAGAGGTACTCAAACTCAAAAGGGCTGGGGCTATCAAAGAAGTTTTCTACCCCGAGTGGTTAGCCCATACAGTTGTCGTTAAAAAGAAAAATGGAACGTGGAAGGTATGTGTGGACTTTACTGATCTGAACAAGGCCTGTCCCAAAGATTCGTTCCCAATGCCACGTATTGATCAACTGGTGGATGCCACTGTCGGACATCCTCGGATGAGTTTCTTAGACGCCTTCCAGGGTTATCACCAGATTCCCTTGGCACTGGAGGATCAGGAGAAGACTGCTTTCATTACTCCAACCGGGAACTATCATTATAAGGTCATGCCATTTGGGTTAAAAAATGCTGGGGCTACTTACCAAAGAATGATGACCCGAATGTTTGAATAGCAGCTGGGGAAAACCATAGAAGTATACGTGGATGATATGGTGGTGAAGAGTAAGACAGTACCTTCGCATATGACAGATTTGGCCAACACCTTCCAGGTACTAAGGAAGTATAAGTTGCGCCTTAACGCCTCCAAGTGTTCTTTTGGCGTGGGATCTGGAAAATTCTTGGGATACATGATTACACATAGAGGCATAGAGGTAAACCCGGTACAGGTCAAGGCTATTCGTGGATTTCTTCCTAACCCAAAAGAAATTCAAAAGTTGACGGGAATGATTGCTGCTTTGAACAGGTTCATATCTCGGTCAGCTGACCGTTGTCGTCCTTTCTTCCAATTGCTGAATAGGTGGAAAGGGTTTCAATGGACCGAGGACTGCGAGTTAGCCTTTCAACAGCTTAAGCAATATCTATCTCGGCCACCCATTCTTTCTCGTCCAGAGGCACATGAGATTTTGTTTGCTTATCTGGCAGTGGCCATCCACGCGGTCGGCTTTTGTCCCCGATAAGAGATGATAGCAGGGTGCAAAGACCGGTGTATTATGTTAGTAAGTCTTTGGGTGATGCCGAGGTACGTTATCAGCCCTTAGAGAAAACGCTCCTAGCCGTGGTTCATGCCACGCGAAAGCTTCCCCATTATTTTCAGTCCCGCCAATACGTTGGTCGTTCGACCCAATTGCCCCTCAAAGCAGTTTCTCGTAGCGCCGATTACTCGTGAAGGATAGCAAAGTGGGGGACCATCCTGGGGGCTTTTGATGTAAAGTATAAGCCTCGCACCTCGGTGAAGGGCCAGGTCCTCGCTGACTTGGTGGTGGAATTTGCCGAGCCATTACTCGAAGAAACTCTAAAAGAAGCACATATGGATGAAAAATCAGTTGGTGTGATTACAACTGCCGTGTCTCCGATTTGGAAAATGTATGTGGATGGGGCGGCTAATCAGAGAGGATCTGGTGTTAGACTTGTTCTTACGTCCCCAGAGGGAATTGTCTTCGAAAAATCTTTGAGATTGGCGTTCTCGGCTACTAACAATGAGGCCGAATACGAAGCGGTCTTGGTAGGCATGAAAATGGTGCATAGGATGGGTGGAAGGGAAATCCACATCTTCTCGGATTCTCAACTGGTGGTCGGACAGGTCACGGGGACCGTGGAGGCTAGAGATCCAAGGATGCAGGAGTATTTGGCCCAGGTCAAGCGTCAGCAAACTCAATTTAGCTCCTTCGCCTTAACTCATATCTCTCGGAGCGGAAACACCCATGCAGACTCCTTAGCCACGCTGGCAACATCCTCGGCTCAAAGTTTACCTAGGGTTATCCTCGTTGAGGATTTGCTAGAGCCCTCTCTTGTCATTACCAACGCGCCTCGTATCCATCTAATAAGGCCTGGACCTAGTTGGATCGACCTGGTCGTATCTTTTCTTAGGGATGATGTCCTTCCTGAGGACAAATCCGAAGCAGATAAGATACGCTGAAAGGCGCCACGATTCTGGCTGTCCGAGGATCAAAAATTGTACAAACGATCCTTTTCAGGACCGTACTTGTTGTGTGTACACCCTGATTTAACGGAGGGGCTTCTAGAAGAATTGCATGAAGGGATTTGTGGCAGCCACCGGGGGAAGGTCCTTAGCTCACAGTAGCTCGACTGTAGGGTTATTGGTGGCCCAATATGCAAAGGGAGGCCCAAGACTATGCCAGGAAATGTGATCAGTGTCAGAGATTTGCTCCTAATATTCACCAACCTGGGGGGGGTTCTTAACCCTCTCTCCAGCCCTTGGCCTTTTGCACAATGGGGCTTGGACATTGTAGGGCCATTTTCGAGAGCTGCTGGCAATAAAAGATGGCTTCTTGTGGGAACAAACTATTTCACTAAATGGGTTGAGGCCGAGCCCTTAGCTAATATAAGAGATATTGACTCCAAGAAGTTTGTCTGGAAAAACATCGTTACCAGATTCGGTATACCACACACGCTCATCTCGGACAATGGTGTTCAGTTCGACAGTAAGGCTTTTAGGAAGTATTGTGGTGACATGGGTATTATAAATAGGTACTCCACCCCAGCTTATCCTCGAGGAAACGGGCAGGCCGAGGCCGTTAACAAAGTCATTGTCAGTGGGCTAAAGAAAAGGTTGGATGATGCGAAAGGTAGATGGGTAGAAGAGCTCCCTCATGTTCTGTGGACGTATCGGACCACACCGCGCAGGTCCACTGGAGAAACTCCATTCTCTATGACTTATGGAGCCGAGGCGGTAATACCTCTAGAATCTGGTTTTCCCACCTTAAAGACCAGCTCCTTTAGTCCTGAGAATAACAATGGACTCCTGGAAAAGGGCCTAGATTTGTTTGAGGAACGGTGCGAGGCAGGGATGGTCCAGATGGCTTATTATCAGCAAAAGCTAAAACGAGGATATGATGCCCATGTGAAGCTAAGACCACTTGCACCTGGTGATCTTGTGTTAAGGAGGGTTGTAGGCACTTCTAAGAACCCAGCTTGGGGCAAGCTGGGACCTAACTGGGAAGGCCCCTATCGCATTGTTTCAGTAGCAGGCATAGGGTCATATAGGCTAGCTGATCTAGACAAACGAATAGTACCACGTCCATGGAATGTAAATAATCTTAGAAGGTATTATTATTAATGAAATGAGTTTTTGTCAGTTTGTATTTCAAAATTATGAGTAGCTCTGACGCTTGAAGTTATCATTTTTAAGAATCAAACAGAAACTTGGTTAAGTGCCGTCCTCGGACCACAAACCTTGTGGAAATTGATGTCTTGTCATTTGTTAAACAGAACCTTAGTTATGCCGGGTCTTCGGACCTCCTACTTTGGGAAAATTAACATTTGAAGTTATCATTTTTAAGAATCAAACAGAAACTTGGTTAAGTGCCGTCCTCGGACCACAAACCTTGTGGAAATTGATGTCTTGTCATTTGTTAAACAGAACCTTAGTTATGCCAGGTCTTCGGACCTCCTACTTTGGGAAAATTAACATTTGAAGTTATCATTTTTAAGAATCAAACAGAAACTTGGTTAAGTGCCGTCCTCGGACCATAAACCTTGTGGAAAATGTTGTGTTGTTTACTGGATTACAGAACCTTAGTTATGCCAGGTCTTCGGACCTCCTACTTTGGGAAAATTAACATTTGAAGTTATCATTTTTAAGAATCAAACAGAAACTTGGTTAAGTGCCGTCCTCGGACCATAAACCTTGTGGAAATTGATGTCTTGTCATTTGTTAAACAGAACCTTAGTTAGGCCGGGTCTTCGGACCTCCTACTTTGGGAAAATTAACATTTGAAGTTATAATTTTTTAGAATCAAATGTAAAATTGGTGATGTCTTATCGTCGGACCACAATTTTGATCAAAGTTATCTCCTTATTATGTCTGGATGTTAATGCGTTACTGTTTATTAAACTCGGACCTTAAGTTTCATGTCTTTAAGTGTTAAGCAATTTTGTGTAAGGAATGGTCCTCGGATCTTACATCCTACTAGAAACAGTGTTGTGCGTTATAAGGGTTTAATCATTATATGAAATCCTCTTTTCTTTTTAATCAAGGAATTGTTTAAATATATTAACCATGTCACTTTTTATTAAATCTTCAATGATGTACATAAGATTATGTGAAAGTTATGATTGTGCAATTCTTGGAGTTAGATTTGTTTACCCTGAGAAGTTTTGGTTATGTGCTAATGGCAATATTTATAACAAATACAAAAAAAAGTAAAGTAAAGCATAACAGATACAACCCAAGTGAAAAGCAAATGAAATTGTTCTTCATTAATCAGTTAAATATGCATTACATAGATAATTCAAGAATGGAAAAAGAGAAGCCCTAAGCTAAGTCCTAAGCTTTTGGGGAGGCTCTTGCGAGAGGTACTAGTACCCTCCTGCCTTTCTCAACTCCGGCTCGAAAGGGAGTCAAGATCCGCTTTCCCTTATCTCATGTCTTCGTTGGAGGGACGTTGGGTTCAACCTGTTTGGCTTAAGTCCTTCTCTCGCATCCCCTCCTCCTTCCTTCTCTTTGTTGGAACCAGAAGGTTCGTAGGATCACGAATTTGCCTGTGGGACCACGGAGGTAGGGCAAGAAGAGTTGTCTCAGGGGGTAGGAGTAGCGAGGAGCCTCTTTCAATCTCCTGTATCTCTAGGGGAGCCAAACGTTCTCGGACTTCCTCAAATCCGAAGATTGGGGAACTCCCTGCTGCGTTTAAAGCTTCCCCCCATACTTTTGACGGTATTCGCGGCATAAAGCCGCGAACTCCTCTCCGTCGCCTGCTCCTCGGTGGTTGCTACCCCTTCATCAAAACTTGCACAGCAGGCAACCAAGAGAGAGTTGGAAGGAGCTGGCTTCTTCCTTCATCAGCGCCAGTTGCTTCTTCAGATCTGAACACTCCCTTTGAGCTTGGGAGAGCTCTTCATCTCTTGCATGAAGGAGCTTGCGCTGTCCTTCTATCTGGGTCTTCATAGTCTTCAAGTTTGACTCGACCCCATTTTTCTCTCTCCTCAGATCAGCCACCTCTGAGGTCAACTTCTCATTCTCAGCAAGGGTTGTGCCCAAAGACTTCTCAGTCTCCATCCTGATTTCGAGCTCAGTTGTGGCTACTTTCCGAGTGTCTTCAATAAGCTTTTCAGCTACAAAGACCTCCTGAATAGCCTGTAACAAAGTATGATGGAGTTAGGAATAATAAAAAAACAAACTTACCTATAAATATTATTAAAAGTGGAATCTTCCTAAAAAAGGAGAAAAACTTACCAGCGCTAAGTCTCTTTTTAATGAGAGGAATAGTTGTGGCTGGCCCATCTTTTCCAAGGTCTCCATGTCCTTGGGCAGCAGAAGAGGGCGTTCCAAGACCTCGGCCAGGTGGTGGGCGTGGCCTTGTTGAACCGCCCTTATACCGGACCGGCGGTGAGATGGGTGCGCCGTCCAGCTTTTAGTTCGGGGACCAGGTGGTCGTGCTCGGCGCACTTCAGCCTCGTCCCTGAATTCCCCCGATTTCAACCGAACGGGCTCTACCACTTGCCCTTGTCCGGCTTCTGGCTGCCGGGCCGATGGGAGTTGTTGGCGTGGTTTCTTGGGGTCTTTATTAATCGTCCCCTCATTATCCCCCTTCCTCTTCTTCTTGGGATCCCTGTGCCGGCGCTTGGCTCGGCCTGGAGGAGGAGGAGGAGGTAAGCCGGGGGAACTTGGGGACGTCCCCGTTTTCTTTTTTGCAACCTTAGCAGCCTATTCGTGAGGAGACCCTCCATTCTTCCCATGTCTTCTTCAAATTCGTCCTCGGGAAGGGCAACTACAAACCCTGCAATTCTAGAGGCCTCGGTGGCTTCTTCCTCCTCGTCGGAAAGTACCACAAACCGGTTCCCGCGAGGTCTCTCGTGTCTTCCCGAGATGGAAATGATCTATCTCGTCGTCAAGAGTGTGTGAAGAAGACACCTTGCTCTTCCGGAATGACGCTGTTTGCGAATGCACGAAGGGGGATTCGCTATAGGCCGTGCCTTGTACAAAACGGTGTCGGAGCATCCGGGAGTTCGCTCCGTCCGTAAAATGGGGCCGAGCTACGTTTATCCTCTTTCGTCTTCGGTCGCCCGCAATTATGGCGTTCTCTATCTCCCTGGAAGTCCGAGGAAAGGGGATTGTACCCTAGAATGAGGTGAGCAGCCCGGAGTTGTAAGTCTTCACTAACGAACACTTCGGAGCGAAGTACTCGGTTTAGATCGGCAATGTTGCAGTGACTCAGACGAGGATGCACGTGCTGCTTATCTGCAAAAAGGACGTCAAAACAAACAAATCTGGTCAGATTCACACAAATATTTAACAAATTTAAGTAAATATGAATACGCATTTCTGTGTGTGTTAGGAGAAGTGGTGTTGTGGGGAGATTAATCCTACTGCGTCGCACCTGGATCCCCCCACTCAACCGGGCAAAGTGAGGCCGTCGTGCCAGCTCCCGTACACGATCAAGTAGTCGTCCTTCATGCCTTTGTTTGATTTGGGCAGACAGGAGATTAGCCTAACGGTGCTGGACCGAGATTTAATATAATAACCTACCTTAGAAAGTTTATGGGACTCATATAGGAACACGACATCGTGCCATGTGAGGTTTAAACCCATCTGCTCGTTGAGAGCATCTACACTACCTAGAACTCTAAAAACGTTTGGGAGGCATTGATCAGGACACAACCGGTGGTTGCGAAGGTATTCCCTCATTACGGGTTTCATTGGAAGGGTCATTCCACCCTCTATAAAGGCTATCATAGGAATGATAACCTCTCCCTCTTTCCTAGAACCGGCCACGGCTTCTGCCGGGCAATATTTTAGTCCTACATCGCTGGGGATACGGTATTTAGCCCTAAAACCCTCCATCCTAGCGACGGAATCAACTAGACATTTAAACCTACCCATTAGAAGAGAATGAAAGGCTAAACTTTAAAGGAAAAAATGTTTACGAAGACAGCCGAGGACTGTATCCGAGGAGAAAAGGTTAAGAACAGAGAGAGCAAGAACTTACAAAGTTGGAGGTACGGGTTTCCACGGTTTTCTGCTGGTAAAGAATGATTGTAGGTGTTTTGATGGGATTGATCCCTGATGAATTAAATGAAGGCGCAGGTTCCCGAAGCGTCACGACGTGCGAAAAGGCGGCCTCGAAAGTATATTTGTCCCGCCTAAAATTTCGTGGAGTAATGAAGGCCGTTGGATGCCCATCTCACCGTTGAACGTGAGGGACAAAGTGTAACTGGCAGTATTAAATACGCGCGTTGTTCAAAATAAAACCGCCAAATGGCGTCTTCTGGGACGCGAAACGATTTCCACATGTACCATTACTAACAAAGTGAATGGAGTAGGTTCTCGTCGGATCAAAACCCTAATTTTCTCCTCGGACGTTGAAAATTAGAGTTTTGAGGGGCTATTGTGAGGGGCAAAAAGATCCTGATGAGAATGTGGGCCTTTTGGGCCGTGTTAAGGAAGGCCGACCTGCTACTGGGTTTAGAATTTGTTGGTACTATGGTTCGGCCCATACGCCGAGGGTCCGAGGATCCAGCCGAGGGTGAACTTATCCTCGGACGGACACTGAAGAACTCGGGGTTTCGCAATAAAGATTAGGGGATGACACGGTTAAGACCAATGGTTAAAAGGGGTAAACCCTAGAATGCCCCAGAAGCACTGGTGTTGAAGAAATGTCAAAGATAAAGGTTGCTACCTCCATATTAAAGACCCTGCACCTACCACCCTGGCCGCATTGATGGGGAAGTGACACCTGAACAGTGGAAGAGAAACTTCTGGTTACTATTCAAAGGCACTGGGAAAAGAAATATCTAGGTTAAAGGGGAGGTAAAGCAACACGTGTACAAAGCATTCAAAAGATTAGTATTTAAAGAGCAATCTAAGACAGAAAAAAGGGGGGTCCCTCTTTGTAACCTAAAGGAAAGAGAAAAAGAAAGAGAGAGAAATTATATAAGAACAGTTCTCGGCTTACGTCCGAGCAGATTGATTCATAGCATTCTTTGTTGTTTTTAAGTGTTTATAATCTTTAGCTTGCTATTTAATCCCCAAACACTTCTAACCTGGGTTTCAAGCCCACACTCTACAAATTACATTGTTTAAGGCTCGTTGGGCCTGAGCCCGTAACTGTTCTTGGGGCCAGGTGCAATTGTGCACTTACACCTTCAACTTCTCGTCCAAGAAAGTTTCTCAATTTTCCTTACCTGATGAGATTCTTTATCTGCTGCTTCAAGTCAAAACACTCGTTCGTGTCATGCCCATGGTCTCTATGGAAGCGATAATACTTGTTCCTATTGCACTTGTTGGGATCTCCCTTCATTTTTTCTAGCCATTTCAAGGATGGATCATCCTTGATTTTTATAAGCACTTGTTCGAGTGGCACCTTCCAGGGTGTATATTGCTGAAGAACTTGCCTTTTTATTGTCTCAATCTTTCTTCTCTCCCATCCGGGCCTTCTTTGGACGAGGACCCTACTCTGGATGGCGCGAAAGATCTGCTTCCATTTGCTCGGCCTTCTTCCTCTTCTTGGCTATGATTGCGTCCTTCACATTCATGAAGTTTTGGGCTGAATGGACGAGTTCAACCATGGTTTGAGGCTTTTGTTCATAAAGCTTGTGGATGAATAAATCAGATTTAACTCCATTATGGAAGGCTGCCAATAGCAACTTGTTGTCCATCTCATCTACCATTAGGGCTTCCCTGTTGAAATGAGTAATGAAGGATCGTAAGGTTTCATTTTCCCCTTGCTCTATGGTTAACAGGCTGGACGAGGAACACTTATGCCTTTGTTCTCTGATAAAATTGTTAACAAATAACTTACTCAATTCTTCAAAAGAGCTCACAGTGTTTGGAGGTATCTTGCTGAACCACACTCGTGCCAACCCTTTAAAGGTGGTAGGAAAGGCCCTTGAAGATGCATTGTAGTCTTGAAAGTAGCAATATGATCAAAAGGATCGCGCGTTCCATCCTATGAGTCGAAGGAAGGCATCTTGAACTTAGAAGGCAGGGGATGACTATTGATGGAAGGCACGAAAGGGGAACCAGTCCGATGGACTAAGTCATCTATGAGATTGACCCTTCTCATATTGTATGATGCTATGTATGACATTATGTATGACTTAGTGTTGTGATTAACAAAGTTGTTTTATTATTATCTAAACTAATGGTAACATGAATATTGGGACATTATCATATAGTCCAGGGGATGCATAGTATGTGATTTAGTCACAGAAGATATAAATCACAAGTTCTTTGTAAACTCAAAATTGTAGTTCGTAGTCAGCGATGAAATTGGGCATTTCATCTGCGAAGACTATAACATATCAACTAAGATGATTTGTCTTGATCATGGAAGTGGAGACTTCTAGTTGGTATCTTGATATGTTTTAAGAGTTAAAACATATTGGTGAGATTTATTATTCTTCTAATGACTGTTAAATGAATAATAAATTCACGACTTCTATTCGCATGAACTCTTAATCCTGAGAGAATAATGGACCTGATCATGAGGTGTAGGTTGCTTTGATATATCTGAAGTGAGATCTAAAGTAACGATCAAAACCTCAGTATGTTGGGCAACCACATTTAGTGTTGATGGAACATATATTCTCAAGATGAAATTCATAGTCTCTTAATGGAGATATAAAATATTCCCTTGAGATAAGTTTGATGGGTTCAGTTATTCAGAGAGTTAGGCCTAATCACTTTGGTAAGAAGTTACTAAAGTATATATTTATGAAATTGGATTTCATAAATATTTGATGAATAACTTTAAAGGATTAAACCGGGTACTCAAGGAATTAAGATGTAGTAATTTACAAAGTGACAGTCTACTTTCATAACTTTGTATTACTACGAATATTTTATGAAAGGGTTGCATGTATAATAGAGTCTTGGGATATAATTTATAAATAAGGCCTAGAGTGAAATTATATTTATATAGTGGTATTAAATATAATTAATGGTAATTTTGAACTTGTCAAGAGTTGACAGAACAGCCCAAGGCCCATTGGAGCTAGTGTCTTATTAGTCCCTTTCGGTCCCACTACAAGTCACACACTAAAACCCAATTGGAAAGGCCCAATAGGCCAACCCAATTAGATAATCAGTTAATTATAAAGGGAGAAACATGCAGAATTTTATGTGTGTGTATGAAATGGTGTGTATGTGAGTGTGTAACACTCTTTAATTCTCCCTTGGAAACTGTTAGACCACACTTCTTGGGCGTAAAGTGGAATTGGAGTGAAGATTAAAAGTGTTCCCAAGTACTTTTGATCTTTGTTTTGAAATTCGCTACACCAGGGTACGCTCTCTTGTTCTTAAATTCTGAAACTTACATAGTGCATGTTATCGATTGCAAATGAAGTAGATCCGTAAAATTTTCGCTGCATATGTTTTGTATGCGATACAAACACGTAATTTTCCAACAATTGGTATTAGGGCGGTCTTCATTTTCGAATTAAGTGAGTTTTAGAATTAAAGAAAACTATTTTCATAATTGTGAAAATTATGCAGTCATTTTTCTGCATATTATAGTTTTTTAAACTATTGCTTGATTAAAACTAATTTTGATGTTATAATGTTGTTTAAGTTTGATTTTAACCATGTAAAATTGAATTTTAACACTTTAACATCAATGAAATTCTAGTTTTAATCTTAATCTCATCATTTTTGATCATTAAGAATGTGTTTTGTTCATTGGAAATGTCAAAAACGGTTAAAAGTAAAACGACTGTTTCTAGGCGTTTTCGTGACTGACAAGTTGCGAGATGAGTCATGAAAGCTTCTGGACGAACTCGCGACTGGGCGAGTCGCCAAAACTCGCGACTAGGGTCTTGCGACTAGGCGAGTCGCCAAAACTGGCTACTCACGATAGTATCCAAAATGAGTAGCCAAAAATTCTGAAACTTGTTTTTCAACATACAACATGTTTAAACAATGAAATACCTTTAATTTAAAATATCTAGTGGGAGAGAGATACAAGGGTTGGATCTCACGGCCTCCATTATTGGTTCATAGTAGTGTAGGTAAACACCTCGTCTTGGCGTATATGCCTTGCGATCCCAAAGAAGGGTGTTTATTTCATAGTACTACAAGATTGAACTTACCCGTTTAAAGTAGTGTGGACAAACACCTCATCTTGGTGTATATGCCTCGCGATCCCAAATGAGGGTGTTTTGTTTCATGGTACTATAAGTTTAAACACTATAAAAGGGAGATGAAATGTGGTTAC
The DNA here is from genome assembly GCF_040712315.1 of Castanea sativa. Lineage (NCBI taxonomy): Eukaryota > Viridiplantae > Streptophyta > Magnoliopsida > Fagales > Fagaceae > Castanea > Castanea sativa. The sequence continues at coordinate 14,789,666 of NC_134020.1, forward strand.
ACATGATTCTAGATAATGGTGTACACTAGGCTAAGTGTAATGTTAACCTCCCAAATGAGCTATGTCATTATTACTTAGAGGCTAAAGGTAATATGGAATATTATTAGTGTTTGATAAGAGTTATCATGATAGCACTAATAATGAGAATAATTCTTAATCAATCATAGTGTTTATAATAAACTTGCTACCAAGGACTTATAGACATGGGATTGGGTTGTCGTTGCATATATTATATTATAGTTTTATTATGGTTTCATATTATATGCTTATATGCTAAATTGATAATGTCCAGTTTACTTATAATATTCATGTTTATTATTTTCAGATTTAATCATGGCATCAATTAGCCCACTTGTTACTATTCTTAATCAAAAGAAACTGACTGGATCCAATTATGTTTACTGGAAAAAAAATTTGGACATTGTTCTTTCAGTTGAAGAGCACAAGTATGGGCTTACTCAACCATGTCCTAGCTTTCCTTCATTAGATGCTTCTCTTGAGGAAAAACAACGATATGATCGTTGGTAGAAATCTAATGAGATGGCCAAGTGCTATATCCTAGCATCTATCTCAAATGTTCTACAACATCAAATGCGGGATTTAGAACTAGCTTCGGACATAATGCCAAGTCTGAAGGAGATGTTTGGTGAGCAAGGTCATTCTGCAAGGCAAGAAACTATAAGGCAAATTTACAATACCAAAATGATTGAAGGTAGTTCAGTGAGGGGGCATTGTCTTAGGATGATCTCTAATTTGAACACATTGGAAGTTCAGGTGCTGATATTGATGGAGAATCCCAAGTGGATATGATACTCCAGTCACTACTAAAATCATTCAAGAAATTCATATTTAATTATAATATGAACAAAAAGATTTATTCATTGTCTGATTTGATGAATGAATTGGTAGTGGCAGAAGGCATCCTTGGTACTTCTAGTGTTGAAGCCAATGTTGGTGAAGCTTCTACTTCTCAACCTAAGTCGAAATGCAAGGGTAAGAAGAAGAAGAAGAAGAAGAAAAAGAAGAAGAAGAAGAAGAAGAAGAAGGATTTCACCAAGCAAGATGGTAAATAAATTGCCTTGGGAGTTGCCAACAAAGGAAAGAAAATCAAAGGAAAATGTTTCCATTGTAGTGAGAAAGGACATTGGAAGAGGAATTGTCCAATTTTCATAGCTGCCAAGAATAAGGGTATGAAAAGTTCATTCCTTCTTGAAATATGTTTGGTGCAAAATCCCACGGATTCCTGGTGTGTGGATCCAGGTTGTACTAATCATATCTGCAATACTTTGCAGGGGTTCCAAGAGACCAGAAAGCTTAATGAAGGGGAATTGTTTCTTACTTTGGCTTATGGGAGCAAGATTCCGATTGTAGCTATTGGAGTGTTTAATATATGTTTTAATTCTAGAGTTTTAATATTGGAAGACTGTCTATATGTACCTAATGTTTGTAGGAATTTAATTTCTGCAACTTATTTAGGTAAGCATGGGTATTGTGTTATCCTGAAAGACAATGTTGTAATAAAGAAGGATAAAATGTTTATCTGTTCTGGCAATATTGTGGATGGTCTTTATATTTTAACTCCTAGTGAGTATGAATTATACAATTCTGAATTAGATAGTAACTCTCATGTAAAATCATTAAAGAGAAAGTTTCCTTCTAATGATGCATATCTTTGGCACTTGCATTTGGGTCATATTAATCCAAACAGAATTCAAAGACTAATCAAAGATGGACTTTTACAGCCCTTGGACTTTGATGAATTTCTAGTTTGCGAATCTTGTTTGGAAGGTAAAATAATCAAACGACCTTTTAATGCAAAAGGTAGAAGAGCCCAAGAGTTGCTTGAATTAGTTCATACGGATGTATGTGGACCTATGTCAACCCAAGCAAAAGGAGGTTATGAGTATTTCATCACTTTTATGGATGATTACTCAAGATATGGTTATTTGTACCTAATGAGACGAAAGTCCAAAACCTTTGACAAGTTCAAAGAGTTTAGGGCTGAAGTTGAGAATCAATTGGGTAGACGCATAAAGGCCATTCGATCTGATCGAGGTGGCGAATACCTTCTTGGGAATTTCAAGGATTATCTAATTCAAAATGGGATTGTGTCCCAATTGACTGCACCTGGAACTCCTCAACAAAATGGTGTAGCGGAAAGAAGGAATAGGACTATTTTGGAAATGGTTAGGTCTACGATGAGTTATTCAACTTTATCAGTTTCCTTTTGAGGATATGCACTAAGAACTTAAATACATATTTTGAATTTGGTTCCATCAAAATCAATTCCCAACACACCCAATGAATTGTGGAGTGGGCGCAAGCCTAGTATGAAATATCTCCACATTTGGGGATGTCCAGCATATATGTTGAAAGGGAAGTCTGATAAGTTGGAAGCAAAAACAGAAGTATGCAATTTTTTAGGATATTCAAAGGAAACTAAGAGTTATTTATTCTATAATCATAAGGATAACAAAGTGTTTGTTGGTACTCATGCCAAATTTTTGGAAGATGATTATGTGAATAACTTTAATCCTAGGAGTAAAGTTGTTTTCGCTGAAATAGATGAATCTGTAGTTGAACAACCAATGGATGAAACTAGGGATGATGTGGTTGTATTAGATACACCACAAGATACTACTCATAAGATGTCTAGTACACAGGTGCCTTGTCGTAGTGGGAGAATTGTTCGACCTCCTATAAGATTTATAGGTTTGGGAGAAACTTATGTAGCTATCTCAGAAAAGGCTAAATCGAATCCCTACACTTATGAGGAGGCAATGAATGATATAGATGCACATCATTGGGTCTAAGCTATGAAATTTGAATTGGATTCCAAGTATTCCAATCAAGTTTGGAATCTGGTAAAGGCGTCTAACGTCATTAAACCTGTTGGTTGCAAATGGGTTTACAAGAGAAAGAGAGGGATAGATGGAAAGGTTGAAACTTTTAAAGCAAGACTAGTGGTGAAAGGGTATACACAAAAAGAAGGTATTGACTATGATGAAACTTTTTTGCCAGTAGCCATGCTTAAGTCTATCAGAATTCTCTTATCCATTGCTGCTCATTATGATTATGAGATTTGGCAAATGGATGTCAAGACTGCATATCTTAATGGCAATCTTGAAGAAGAAATCTACATGATGCAACTGGAAGGTTTTATAGCAAAGAACCAAGAGCACATGGTATGCAAGTTGAAAAGGTCCATTTATGTACTTAAACAAGCATTTAGGTCTTGGAACATCAGATTTGATCAAGCAATCAAGTCATTTGGTTTTGAACAAAATCTTGATGAACTATGTGTGTACAAAAGACATCGAGATAAAGTAGTAATGTTCCTAGTGCTTTATGTTGATGATATTCTACTCATTGGAAATGATGTAGGGGTAATGTCATCGGTTAAAGTATGGTTGTCAAGCCAATTTAATATGAAGGACTTGAGCGAAGCTAACTATATTCAAGGGATCAAGCTTTGGTGACATCGAAAGAATAGGATGTTAGGTTTGTCACAAGCTAGATATATAGATAAGGTTCTAGAATGGTTTAGCATGAAAAATTCCAAGAAATGATTACTTCCTTTCAGACGTGGAGTTCTTCTGTCTGACGACCAAAGGCCTAAGACTCAAGAGGAAGAAAATATGATTAGACAAGTTCCTTATGCTTCTGCAGTGGGAAGTCTCATGTATGCCATGCTTTGTACTAGACTAAATATCTGTTATTCAGTTGGTATGGTCAGCCGATATCAATCAAAACCAGGACCAAAACATTGGCAAGCTGTAAAGCATATCCTCAAGTATCTTAGAAGAACGAGAGATTATATGCTAGTTTATCGGTGTAAGGATTTGATTCCCATTGGCTATACAGATTCAGATTTTCAGTCAGATCTTGATTTAAGAAAATCTACTACTTCAGGTTGTGTATTCAACTTGGGAGGTGGAGCCATAAGTTAGAGGAGTGTTAAGCAATTTTGTATTATGGACTCCACCATGGAAGCTGAATATGTTGCTACTTGCGAAGCAGCAAAGGAAGTAGTTTGACTCAAGAAATTCCTTTCTGATCTTGGTGTTGTGAGAATTGAGCAAGTTCCTATTACATTGTTCTGCGACAATAGTGGAGCGGTTGCACAATCTAAAGATCCAAGGAATCACAAGAAAGGAAAGCACATAGAAAGAAAGTACAACATCATTCGAGACATTGTTGCTCGTGGAGATGTAGTAGTAGCAAAGATTGAAAGTGCAAAGAATCTAGTGGATCCTTTTACCAAAACCATGCCCCAAAGGACTTTTGAGTCACATTTGGAGGAAATGGGAGTTAGATTAATGCAAAATAGTCTTTAGGAAAAGTGGGAGATTGTTAGGATGTGTGCCCTTAAATCCTATTGTATGATGCTATGTATGACATTATGTATGACTTAGTATTGTGATTAATAAAGTTGTTTTATTATTATCTAAACTAGTGGTAACATGAATATTGGGACATTATCATATAGTCCATGAGATGCATATTATGTGATTTAGTCACAGAAGATATAACTCAAAAGTTCTTTGTAAACTCAGAATTGTAGTTCGTAGTCGGTGATGAAATTGGGTATTTCATCTGCAAAGACTATAACATATCAACTAAGATGATTTGTCTTGATCATGGAACTGGAGACTTCTAGTCGGTATGTTGATATGTTTTAAGAGTTAAAACATATTGTACTGGACCGCAGTGAGATTTATTATTCTTCTAACGACTATTAAATAAATAATAAACTCACGACTTCTATTTGCATGAACTCTTAATCCTGAGAGAATAATGGACCTGATCATGATGTGTAGGTTGCTTTGATATATCTGGAGTGAGATTTAAGTAACGGTCAAAACCTCGGTATTTTGGACAGCCACATTTAGTGTTGATGGAACATATATTCTCAAGATGGAATTCATAGTCTCTTAATAGAGATATAAAATATTCCCTTGAGATAAGTTTAATGGGTTCAGTTATTCAGAGAGTTAGGCCTAAGCACTCTGGTAAGAAGTTACTAAAGTATATATTTATGAAATTGGATTTCATGAATATATAATGAATAACTTTAAAGGATTAAATCGGGTACTCAAGGAATTAAGATGTAGTAATTTACAAAGTGACAGTCTACTTTCATGACTTTGTATTAGTACGAATATTTTATGAAGGAGTTGCATGTATAATAAAGTTTTGGGATATATATTTTATGAAGGCCTAGAGTGAAATTATATTTATATAGTGGTATTAAATATAATTAATGATAATTTTGGACTTGTCAAGAGTTGACAGAAAAGCCCAAGGCCCATTGGAGCTAGTGTCTTATTGGTCCCTTTTGGTTCCACTCTAAGCCATACACTAAATCCCAATTGGAGAGGCCCAATAGGCCAGCCCATTTAGATAATCAGTTAGTTATAAAGGGAGAACCATACAGAATTTTATGTGTGTGTATGAAATGGTGTGTATGTGAGTGTGAGACTCTCTAATTCTCCCTTGGAAACTGATTGAGAGACCACACTTCTTGGGCGTAAAGTGGAATTGGAGTGAAGATTAAAAGTGTTCCCAAGCACTTCTAATCTTTGTTTTTAAATTTGCTACACTAGGGTACGCTCTTTTGTTCTTAAATTCTGAAACTTACATAGTGCATGTTATCGATTGCGAATGAAGTAGATTCGTTAAATTTTCGTTGCGTATGTTTTGTATGCAATACAAACACGTGATTTTCCAACAGTTATAGTGATGTACCAGGATCTTGCTTATGTATCAAAATGGCTACACGTGGTTCAATTCCTAAGCTCTTGTAGATAAATATAACACTTGGAAATTTCCCAAGTGTTGAGGGTCATCTAAGATTTTTCCTCACAGACGACCTTCATGTTTATGGACGGTCGTCCTGCTTGGGACAACCTTCTTATGCTAGGATAGTCTTTCTAGTTTGGGCAACTCTCATGGATGACCTTCTTATGTTAGGATAGTCTTTTTAGTTCTCCATCATCAACAAAAACTTAAACAAGGATATGACAAGGGAATAAAGACAAGACCATTGGCTCCTGGAGACTTAGTCTTGAGAAATGTGGTCGGTACTGCAAGAAACCCGTAATGGGGAAAGTTAAGACCTAATTGGGGGGGACTATATATGGAAATTGCCTCCATAAAAAGGGTCACACAATACTAGGGGGAGAAAAAGAGAGAGAGAAGAACACTTTGTACACAGAAAAACTTGTTCAATATAAAAACACTTTGTCCTCGGATTGGTCCAAGGAAAGATACTTTGTTGAATTTGTGTGTCTAATCTTTTTAACTTGAACCCAATCCAGTCCTTATAGTTGCTTTTTATGATGCACTCATTACAAATAAAGTTCTATAACAATTATGCTATAATATTTATATAACATTCTCCAAAACCATCTTACATAAAACATTACAACATTATCCGTTCATCACACGGGTAACTTACTAGTTGGATATAATTGTCAAATTGAAGATTGATATGGAAAACAATGTTTGTATACAAGGCTTATCACGAAAACAATATTATCCAAATTGCATTCACATCCGTTTGCACAAAAATTTGTCTTTTCTTTTTTAGAAGAAAAAAATTTGCCTATTTATATCATCAAAAATTCTTTTTTCTTTCTACTTTACATAATCATTTTTACAACCCACTATATATCTTTTTCTTTATTTTAGATACATAGGATTAAAATAATCTGAATACTTCTCTTTATATAAAATTTTTACTGAAAATAAAATAAAATAAATTGGTAGGACATATGTGATTCAATGTTAGGAACATATGTCACTATTTTATGTATTGGCTAATCATTTGACAAAACGTACTTTACTTGTAATTGGATAGATCCAAGATATGTTTGATGCTTCAAGAAACCTTGTTTCAAGATCAAGTGGTAAAGCTATGTAAGGCTGTCCAAGATTCAAGTGTGATAAGTGTTGTTCGTTAAAGCTCGATAGCTAGCATCTATCGAGAAATGAAGAGTTGTTCTAGCCCATGGCTTAATAGCAGCTTGACAGATAGGGTATTTGTCGAGGTTTATGAAACTCAGAATTTTTGGTCTATTTTTCATCCAATCCGTGATTATATGTTTGAGCTTTCTTTTCTTACAACCCTAGACATATAAAAAAATTATTTTAAGGGCCATCAAAGGTCGCACAGCCAAGACACAAGTTGCACAAGCATTGAGCAAAGTTTGTTCAAGCAATTTGTGACCGGAGACAAAGTTTGCCCTAATTCATCTCTTTGTGAAGAAGCTGCTGTGTCTTTGCACCATAGGGTTTTGTAACCAAGCATCTTCTTGTTCTTCATTGTAAGGATGAACTAAAGAACTTTGCAGCCAACATCTTTCTCAAGTTGGTGATTGAAGTCGCGTACTGGGATCTGCGCAATTGGTTAGTCACATACTGGGAACCGTGCATTGAAAGGATAGATTGTCACTACAGAACAAGTCCAATTGGGTATTGGGGTAAGGGTTTAACTGTAGGTTGGTATAAGGTACTAGGATTCCTTTACTTGTAACCGCTTGTTGTGACAATAGTGAATTCTCGGGAATGCTGACCTTAAAATCACCCGGCGGGGTTTTTGCCGTGTTGGTTTTCCCCATTCGTAAACAAATCACTATGTCAATTTATTTTTCGCTGCACTTTAGTTTATTGGTGATTTGTTTATGCTACCATGCTTTTACATGTTAATTTGATTAATTAATAAACTTGGCTAATTAATCAATTAATTCATCACAAGGGGTCAATACGTTCTTGGCCTATCAACAACAACAAAACTAAGCACCGCCACAATGCCATTCTTCGCTCATGTCAAGTCAATTTGCCACCACAACACCACCTCCATGCCACATCGAATTTGCACAATGTAAAATCTACTTTGTTCCTTGAGCAAGGCCATCATGAGCTGCGGTGCCATGACTCACCACCACTAAAGCAAGGTTTGAGAGAAATGAATAAAAAAAAAAGAGTATAAAAGATTTAGAGTGTGTACAGATTATGCTGGTCTTGTATATTTATAGGACTACTGTAGCTCTTGTATAATTTTCTAGCAAAATAGATAAACTGAATGCAACATGATTTTCTTCTCTTTTAAAAATAAATAAATAAATAAATAAGAGTATAAAAGATTTAGAGTACGTACAGATTATGGTGGTCTTGTATATTTATTGGACTACTACAGATGATGATTTTATTCTCTTTTTAACTACTATAACATCTAGCTATAATAGCTAAAACTCTAATTTAAAGCATCAAATGTGAATGCTTTAACCTAAAGGTTCATTTTGCTCAGAGATTGAGCTCAACTGATTAGGTTTGGCTTGTCTAGACTTTATGCTTTTTTCTTTTTCTTTTCTTTTTATTTTATTTTATTTTAATTTTATTTTTATATAAAGTATCACTTCATTCATTGAAAATTTAAAAAAAAAAATATTATTTTGCACTTGTTGATGAATCTACTCTAGGGTTTCTTTTAACAAGACAACATATCTTTTTTTTTTTTTTTGTAAACTAGACAACACATCATACTATCTCCTTTGTGTCTAACATGAGACACTGCATAGTTATTGAATCGAGTCGATCATCGTGACCAACAGTAACCACAACTTGGACCTCATAATAAAGAGCCTTAATAACACTAATGGCCTGTTTGGATTAAGGGAGATGGAGGAGGAAAAAAGGGGAATAGAGTAGAGTTACAATTGTTTTTTGAGTTCTCATTAATTGCACTCAATCTCTTGAGCATTCCTATAATTGTGGTTCATTTTGAATCATCTTTTTAGCAATAATAAGTAAATTGGACATTATCAATTTAGCATATAAGCATATAATATGGAACCTTAATAAAACCATAAAATAATATATGCAACGACAACCCAATCTCATATTCAATATCCCTCAGCATAGAGTGAACATAAAATACTATGATTGATTGAGAACTATTCTCATTATTAGTGCTATCATGATAACTCTTATCAAACACTAATAATATGCCGTTTTATATTTAGCCTCTAAGTAATAATAGTAAGAACTCAGCATAGAGAATACTATAATATTTAGTCTAGTGTATACCATTGTCTAGAATCATGTGTAATCACATTTCATCCATTTAACAGGCTTATTTTGTAGTGCCATGATAAAACACCCTCCGCATGGAATACAAAGCTCGAAGCTAAGACAAGGTGTTTATCAAACCACTATAAACCAGGAAATTCAATCTTGTAGGACCATGAAATAAATACTCTCCGCATGGAATGCTAAGCTCGAGGCAAAGACAAAGTATATATTTCACACTACTATGAACCAACAATGGAGGTCGTGAGATTCAACCCTTGAATCTCTCTCCCACTAGATATTTTAAAATAAAAGTTTTTAAGATAAAAAATGATAATAATGCTAGACACGTGAAAAGAAAGATAATCCTAATCTAATTAGGAATAAATTTCATTAAACTAGCATTAAAATATATAAATATATATAACGTAATAAAAAACCCATATTACATTTAAAAATCCATATTACATTATATATAATATAATATATGGAATTATATATGTAATATATGATTTTATATTACCTTATATATATATTGTACGGATTGTAATAATCCTTATAAACCAAGATGATTAAAAGATGCAAAAAAGGCTATAGCATGCAATTCGTATAAAACAAGGCATTCTATAAAATCTAAGCCATGCAATTACAAATCAAGCCATGCATTTACAAGCCAAGCCATGCAATTAAGAATAGGCCAAATGGTAGTTATATCATGAAACAAAGTCTAGCCATGCATGAAAACACCATTTACGTATAACACATAAAGTTATATTATGTAACTTCCATTGACCAAGTCAAACAGTGCAAGGGAAATCAAGTGCAAAAGGTAGTTATATCCAAGTGCAAAAGGTAGTTATATCCATATATTACGGTCAGGAGAATAACTGCCCAGCTCAATAACTATTAAGTCATGGCCTTACGGATTGTCAAAAAGTAAGAATCCTCACGGATTCACTTTTCCAAAGAAAAAAAATGGCCAATCCGTGCACTTGCATAACAATATATCACATATATTTATTAATGCACACAAAATTTATTGAACAATATCTTTATGTAGAAATTTGAAAACATAAAGATAACGGTTTTCTTAAATTCTAAAATTCAATCACACGCTATACAATCATGATATGAAAACCTGGCTCTGATACCAATTGAAGGAAAAATTCTGGTTTTGCATCTCATGCAAAACCCACAGTGGAAGCAACGAACTAGGGTCTATTTCATTCATGATTGATAACGTGCACAATGTAAATTTCAGAATTTAAGAACAAGATGACGTACCTTAGTGTGGAGAAATTCAAAACAAAGATTAGAAGCACTTGGGAACACTTTAAATCTTCACTCCAATTCCACTTTACGCCCAAGATGTGTGGTCTCTCAATCAGTTTTCAAGGGAGAATGAAAGTGTGTCTCACACTCTCTCACACACCGTTTCTTTTTCTTTTCTAATCCCTTCTAATAAAAATTCTGTATGTTTCTCCCTTTATAACTAACTGATTATCTAATTGGGCTGGCCTATTGGGCCTTTCCAATTGGGCTTTAGTGTGTGGCTTGGAGTGGGACCAAAAGGGACCAATAAGACACTAGCTCCAATGGGCCTTGGGCTTTTCCGTCAACTCTTGACAAGTCCAAAGTTACCATTAATTATATTTAATACCACTATATAAATATAATTGCACTCTAGGCCTTATTAATAAATTATATCCCAAGACTTTATTATACACGTAACCCCTTCATAAAATATTCGTAGTAACACAAAGTCATAAACGTAGACTGCCACTTTGCAAATTACTACATCTTATCCTTGAGTACCCGGTTTAATTCTTTAAAGTTATTCATTATATATTTATGAAATCCAATTTCATAAATATATACTTTAGTAATTTCTTACTAAAGTGGTTAGGCCTAACTCTCTGAATAACTGAACCCATTAAACTTATTTCAAGGGAATATTTTATATCTCCATCAAGAGACTATGAATTCCATCTTGAGAATATATGTTCCATCAACACTAAATGTGGCTGCCCAACATACTGAGGTTTTGACCGTTATTTCAGATCTCACTCCTGATATATCAAAGCAACCTACACTTCATGATCAGGTCCATTATTCTCTCAGGATTAAGAGTTCATGCAAATAGAAGTCGTGAGATTTATTATTCATTTGACAGTCATTAGGAGAATAATAAATCTCACGGCGGTCCTGTTCAATATGTTTTAACTCTTAAAACATATCAACATATCAACTAGAAGCTTCCACTTCCATGATCAAGACAAATCATCTTAGTTGACACGTTATAGTCTTCGCAGATGAAATGCCCAATTTCATCACCGACTACGAACTATAAATTCTGAGTTTACAAAGAACTTGTGATTTACATCTTCTGTGACTTTTCACATAAATCACATAGAATGCATCTCATGGACTATATGATAATGTCCCATATTCATGTTACCATTATTTTAGATAATAATAAAATAACTTTATCAATCACAATATTAAGTCATACATCATGTCATACATAATGTCATACATAATATCATACATAGCATCATACAATAGAATTTAAGGGCACTAATCCTAACAACCGGGACGTCACACAATGACTCCCAATCCCGTTTGTGAATGACATCGAGAAGGTCAGTGTCGGTGAAGTCCGACAAAACAACTTGGCGTTCCGAATGAACACCTCGTTTAGAATTGTTCTCCGAGAAGTCCTTTTGGGCTTTCTCATCACGGAACCTAACAGAGGAGGGAGTAGGATCAGAAGAAGAAGAGGCCCTAGAAAGCAAAGGGTTCTGGATCGGAGCTTACTTACGTTTTGGTGCCATTGACGCACTAACGTAAACAAGAGATGGAGGGGGAAGAAAGAAACACTCAGAAAAGTTCCAACACTGTTCAAATATAGCAAGTATATTGAAAGGAAAGAACATATGCATGAAGAACGCATGAACATGTGACATGCCAAAAAAAAAAATCATGGGCTCTGCCCAATCCAATCTTACCGGCATACAATCAAATTGCACACATCTAAATGCATGATAATACAATTATTATGCTTATGAGATGCAATGTATGAGATTTGAAACTTATCTAGGCAAAACCCATCCCAAATTTTCACAAAAACTCAACAATTTTGAAAAACCCCAAAAATTTTCCAAAACTCAAAAACCTAGGTTTCAAAACATGAAATGCATGTAGAATGAAAGATAAGAGGCTTACCAAGAGAAGAAAATCTTGACAAAGCTTGAAGAAACCTTGAGGAGAGAATTTGAGTGAGAGAGTGAAAAAGGGAGGCGAGGAGACAAAGCTATTGAGAGAGAGATCGAGAGAAACGAAGTTCGTATAGCACAAAAACGATTTATAGAACCTCAGTAAATCTCAACAGATAATTGTGTCAAGAGGTATCGAGATAGGTGTCGAGAATATATGCATCGAGAGGTTAGGAGGTTTCTTGATCGATCCACCAGCTATCGAGAGGTGTCAAGATTGAGATAAGATGCAACTGTAGAGCTCGACAGATAAGCCAGGTATGGAAAGGTGTCAAGATGGCTTAAACACAAATATGAATGCAATCAAACATGCAACTCAGCCAATGATCCAATTAACATATTAACCTACCAAAAATATCTCTTAAACAATCAAAGACTTAAGCATATAGCTCCCAAAAAAACACACACACACACACACTAAACAAGTCTAACCAATTTTATATTTCAAAAATAAGTTAAGACAGTTTAGTGAGCATACATCAACACATGTTAACCTTGTGATGGCCAAATCACATTGTACCTACACATGTATCAAGAGTAGCAAAGAATATTGCATGTTGTCTGTGAAAAACATCGCAAGATTGCACAAGTGTCTCAATGTTATGACGATTTGAGATATGAGAAAATCACTTTAACTTTAATGGGGACTATCACCTTTGAGGTACATCCTATAACTCCCACATCTCCTAAAAAACATGCTTGCAATCATAATTAAAGCATTTTTTTCTTATTTCTTTTATTTTCTTTGTATATTTTCTTTTTAATTAGCAAACCATGCATAGGTATACAAGAGAGAGAAAAGAAATACCCAATTATATTAAGCTTTTTGACATTGCACTTTTGCTATGCCGAAGCATACAGATGTCATATCATGATTGACGGGTAATAGTGGTGGGATGGTTATTTATGCCTTTCTCTTAGGATTTTCTAGTCCTTCCCATCAAAAAGAGTGATACGAGTGTTAAGTACAAGAGATCACTTAACCTTACCCATCACAAACAAAGAGCCACAAAGCTCACTTGCTTAGTTTGTGCATAAGAATGCTCATCTAAGGTACAAGAGATACAAATTTTAGAAAACTTTGTTTCAATGACCATCTTAAGGTTCACAAGAACCAATGTACACATACACACATTGTTTTTGTATTTTTCTGAATTTTTTAATTTTTTTTTGAAACAAAAAAAAAATAACTAAAACTGAAAAACTAATAACCAAAAACATGTAAAGCAAAACAAAGCAATGCATAAAAACTAGACTGACTCAAAACATTAAAGCAAAACACACAAGTAATGCAAAAACAAAGAAAAAACAAATGAAGAGAGAGAAAAAAAGTGATTAAATCACTTGGAACCCTTTTCCTTCCACACCTTGGAAGAACATTTCCTTTTCACAAACTCTTGAACCGGCGGTGAGGGGGAAGAATTGATACCGTTCAAGATTGAAAGGAACATGAGGGCTTTGAGAAGATCTCTAAGAGGAGCAAACGAGGACAAAAACTGATTCTGGTTTCCCGACGCCAACATGCTGTTGCTATTTTGAGTGGCAAACCACTTATAGCAATTTGGTCAAGTATGACCAGCTGCTCCACAGTGATAACAAAGATGCTGCATCTTTTGTTTAGGCCTTTGAGAGTTAGCCTTCTTAGCCTTAGGGTTTTTAACTTCCTACTTATCCTGCTTAGAGGGTGCTCCTAAGATAGATCTACCCTTGTCTATGTTCTCACTAGCTAATTCAGTTTTAACATTAGTGTTCACATTTTTAATATTATTGCTAGGAGGAACAAAAACAATAGTACTAGAGGAAGTAATATTAAAGGAGAAGAAATCATACCCTAAACCTATTCGATCTGAAGCAGATTTTTGAAAACTGGGCATCTCATCGAGCTTAGCGCTTGAAGTCCTTTCCAGCTGGGCTCTAACTTGGAATAGTTTTGCCTCAAGCTTCTTAGTTTTCTCAGCCAAGAAGTTATGTTCAAACCTCAATGCTCCAATAGTTTGATTTGCTTCATCAAACTTTGTGGAAAGCTCTTCAAGTTCAAGCTCCACATCACTAAGCTTCTTAGTGGTCAACCTATACAGCTTCTCATGCTTACCTTATATAGTTTAGCATAGGCTGTGTGAATATCATCTTGATCATCCATCTTCTCAAACTTGGTTTCCACCAATTCTTCTTCTTCATCCACACCTTTAACAATCCCCTCAGTAGGATTAACTATGGCAGTGAAGGCATTCAAAATTTCGTCATCCTCATTGTCGGAATCATCTTCAGGCTCGGTGTCGCTTAGCGTAACAGCAAGTGCCTTGCTTTTCCCAATTGTCTTGAGATATGTTGGGCGTTCCTGTTTCATGTGTCCAAAGCCTTGGCCCCCAAAGTACTTAGGTCCTGTAGGAACAGTGTACTGACTGCCATCCCTAGCATCCTTCTTCCCTTTGTCTTGGCCCTTGAACTAAGAAGAACTGGATTGCCTACAGTCTTTGTTGAAGTCCTTCCCATTGGCATTCTTCAAACTTCTTGAATTGCCTGGTGATGTAGAACTTCATCTTAGAATCTTCATCGTCTGAGGACTCTTCCGTCTCACTGCTCTTGGCCTTCAGTGTCATACTCTTGCTCTTGCTCGTCTTTCCGATTCTAGACAAACCCAATTCATAGATCTGTAGATTTCCAACCAGCTTTGTCAAAGGAATTTTATCAATATCCTTTGATTCCTCAATTGCAGTAATCTTGGCATGGAATATTTCAGGCAGAGATCTGAGCACTTTTCTCACAATCTTAGGTTCTAGGATAGTTTCTCCAAGATAAAAGGAAGAGTTCACTATGTCTTTGAGTTTTGCATAGAACTCATCAAACGACTCATCCTTCTCCATTTTTATCTCTTCGAAGCTTGTAGTGAGCCTCTGAAGCTTTGAATCCTTGACAGCCTTTGTTCCCTCATAGGTTGTCAAGAGAATGGCCCATGCTTCCTTTGCAGTTTCAGTGGAGGATATCTTCTTGAATTCCTCATTTGTGACTACACTGAACAACGCACTGTTGAAGTTTGCCGCCTTGATCTTTGCCTCATCCCAATCGGTCGGCGCTTCCTTTGGCTTGGTCCAGCCAATCTCTACAACTTGCCACACCTTCTCATCTAGAGACTGCAAAAAAGCTCTTATGCGTACTTTCCCAAATGCTCTGATACCACTTGATAGGCCAAAAACGTATTGACCTCTTGTGATTAATTAAGTTGATTAATTAGCCAAGTTTATTAATTAATCAAATTAACATGCAAACGCGTGGTAACACAAACAAATAACCAATAAACTAAAGTGTAGCTGAAAATAAATTGACATGGTGATTTGTTTACGAATGGGGAAAACATCCAAGGCAAAAACTCCACCGGGTGATTTTAAGGTCACCACTCCCGAGAATCCACTATTATCACAACAAGCGGTTACATTAAAGGAATCCCAGTACCTTATACCTGTTGAGGTTTATGCCCTAAAATCCAACTTATTGGCATGTAGTAAATAATTAAATTGTTTAATTATTTGAGACTATCCATAAATGAACTAATGGGACACTATCTTAGTCCTTGAGATGCATTGTATGTGATTTATGTGACTTAGTCACAGAAGATGTAAATCACAAGTTCCTTATAAAGTCAAAATGTAGTTCGTAGTTGGTGATGAAATTGGGCGTTTCATCTGCGAAGACTATAACATATCAACTAAGATGATTTGTCTTGATTATGGAAGTGAAGACTTCTAGTTGGTATGTTGATCTGTTTTAAGAGTGAAGACATATTGAACTGGACCGCTGTGAGATTTATCATTCTCCTAATGACTGTCAATTGAATAATAAACTCATGACTTATATTTACATAAACTCTTAATCCTAAGTGAATAATGGACTTGATCATGAGATGTAGGTTGCTTTGATCTATTAAGAGTGAGATCTATTAGTCACAGTCAAAACCTCAGTATGTTGGGCAACCACATTTAGTGTTGATGGAACATATATTCTCAAGATGGAATTCATAGTCTCTTAAAGGAGATACAGAATATTCCCTTGAGATAAGTTTAATGGGTTTGGTTATTCAAAGAGTTGGGCCCAACCACTTTAGTAAGGAGTTACTGAAGTATATATTTTTGAAATTGGATTTCATAAATATATGATGAATAACATAAAGGATTAAACTGGGTACTCAAGGATTAAGATGTAGTAATCTTCAAAGTGGCAGTCTACATCCATGACTTTGTATTACTACGAATATTTTATGGAGGGGTTGCATGTACAATAAAGTCTTGGGATATAATTTATAGATAAGGCCTAGAGTGCAACTATATTTATATAGTGGTATTAATTATAGTTAATGGTAACTTTGGACTTGTTAATAGTTGACAGAAAAGCCCAAGGCCCATTGGAGCTAGTGTCTTATTGGTCCTTTTTGATCCCACTCCAAGCCACATACTAGAGCCCAATTGGAATAGTCCAAAAGGTTAGCCCAATTAGATAATTAGTTATATATATATATATATATCAGAAGAGAAACATATAGAATTTCATAAAGGGTTTTCAGAAGACTTTTCATGAGGGTTTTCATGAAGATCATACAAGTAATGAAATGGTTTGTATGTGAGTGTTGTACATTCTCTTATTCTCTCCTTGGAAACTGATTGAGAGATCACACTTCTTGGGCATCAAGTGGAATTGGAGTGAAGATTAAGAGTGTTCCCAAGTACTTATATTCAAATTGTTTTGAATTTCACCATACCAAGGTACTCTTTCCTGTTCTTAAATTCTGAAACTTACATAGCACATGTTATCAATTGCGAATGAAGTAGATCCGTTAATTTTTCGCTACGTATGTTTAGTATGTGATGCAAACATGTAATTTTTCCAACAATACCAATCTACAGTTGAACCCTTACCCCAATACCTAATTGGACTTGTTCTATAATGACAATCTCTCCTTTTCAATGCACGGCTTCTAGTACGTGACTAACCAATTGCGCGGATCCCAGTACGCGACTTCAATCACCAACTTGAGAAAGATGCTAGCTGCAAAGTTCTTCAGTTCATCCTCACAATGAAGAACAAGAAGATGCTTGACTACAAAACCCTATGGTGCAAAGACACAGCAGCTTCTTCACAAAGAGATGAACTAGGGAAAACTTTGTCTCTGGTCACAAATTACTTGAACAGACTTTGCTCAATGCTTGTGCTTACTTTGGCGGCCCTTAAAATAATCTTTTATATGTCTAGGGTTATGAGAAAAGAAGGCCCAAAGACATATTCACAGATTGGAATCAAAATGGTACTAAAAAACTGTTTTCCTTAAATCTCAACAGTTAGAGGTGTCGAGGTGCTATCGAGCAGCTGTCGGGCCACGGGGCTGGAACAGCTTATTAAAGCTCGATAGATGCAGCTGTCAAGCCAGCTGTCAAGCCAGCTGTCGAGCTTTGATGAAAAGCACTTCTCAGCTTGTTTCTTGGACAGACTTGCATGGCTTTAACACTTAATCTTGAAACCTTGTTTCTTGAAGTATTAAAAATATCCCAGATCTACCCAATTACAAGTAAAGTGCATTTTGTCAAAGGATTAGTCAATTACATAAAAAAATGACATATGTTCTTATCAAGTGAACGACATATGTCCTAACAACTCACGAACTCAAAATGCAATTATCATGTATGAATATTTTCACTGTTGGATCTACTATTAACATTGAGTAGATTGAGGTGCAATTCATATTGAGCGTTCACTTATTTTTCTTTACTTAATGTATTATGCTTTATTCTTATAGCTTTATTTGTTTAGTTATCTTTTTAAGTAATTTAATTTTGTTATTATTTTATACATGTTGATGCTCATTTTTTGCAAAAGGGCCTAATAGCATAAGAAGCCCAACAATATGAAGAAAACTGGAGTAAAAGAACAACAAAATAAAGACCATTGGGCCAGAATAGCAAGAATAATGGTCCACAGGACTACAAAATAGTAAAGTAGCCCTAAAAAAAGCAAATGGGCCCAAGGAAGCCCCAAAGAATAAAGTAGTAAGCCTACGAGTCACAAGAAATAAAAAGAAAGAAAAAATAGGCCGAAGGAGCCCAAAGAAAGGAATTAGTAAATGGGATTGGTTCAAAGGCCAATAAACCCAAAAGTAAAGGATGTGGTAATTGGGTTAGGGGACCCAAAAGATTTAGCAAAAGTCCATGGGAATGTAAGAAGTAGGAAAGAATGACATGAGCCAAGGATGCCCAAAGAATGAAATGGGCTGAGGATGCCTAAGGAATAAAATGGGTCGGGGAAGCCCGAGATGTTGTATGAACTGACCCAACAAGAATGTTGGGCAGTAGAAACTAAAGGAAGGAATAACATGTGAGACTAGCATGGCAAACACTTCAGCTAGCAAGCCCAGAAGTAGTAAAATAAATAAAGGTAAATGATATCATAGCAGGAATAATGCAGTGGCATGGTAGGAGTACTAGCCAGCCCACGGACAAGAGGTGAAAGGAGACTTGGGCCAAATCAAGGAAGAGAAAGCCCACACCCAAGCAATGCTTAGCCTGAAGATGCAAGGAATAAAGGCCCAAGAACTCATCCATGCCACAAGAGTTAAACAAGCACCAGAGTTAGACAAACCTGTAGGAAATGGAAAATGCATGAATGCCAAAAAAGCAATGGACTCATATGGAAGTGGAGCACACACACAAGGCTTAAGCACCACCTACTTATACCCATCCAATATCGGGAGGTGGGCCATGGGTCAGAGGTAAGTGAGGGTGTGGTCCGGCAATAGGGAGATGGGAGAACCTATTTTGGGGTTCTCGTTCAAGATCTTTTAGAGGAAACATCCTACTAGGATGACATCCCACCCAAAAGAGGCAAACATGAGTTGGAATCACTAGGCGCATGCTATAGGGGTTGGTAAGAAAGAAGCCCAGCCCTTATCCGGATGGGAGTACCAAGGGAAGTAAAAAAGAAAGCAAAACTACTTTTGTTTGGGAATAAGGCATGGCACGACCAATACAGTGTAGTGGTGGTAGCTGGGTTGCTAGCAGACTAGTGGGCAGTCCTGGAAGGACACCCATAACAGGCCAAAAGTAGTTAAGGGCTAAAAATGGTAAATCTTGTCACGGAAAGCTGTATTAAAGGCCATAGACGTGCACAGTAAACAATAACGAGAGCATGAAAAACAAAGAGGAAAAAGAAAGAAAACAAGGAAACTGAGAGTGAGGAAGAAAAATATGAGTGATAGGAGTAAAAAGCATGCACCAATAGGCTACCCACTCCTCTCCTTCTCAATAACCCACTCTCTAGCAAGTCAAGAATCTAAGATCAAGCAATTTAGGTCCATTTTCTAAAGTGAGTAACTTCTACAATAGGATTCTCCTCTGAGGTTACCCACATTGGAGATTGGTTCCCTTTTTGGACTTGAATCTGCTAAGAAGTAAAGTCTATTCCTTTAGTAGATTAATCTTCCTTTCTTTTGTCATGGTTGATTAAGGACTAACATAACTTACTTGTTAAATCTATTCGTGCTATAATCCCATTATTGTATTTCTCCTTTGTGGAACTATTCAAGTATTATCGTTGTTATTAGAAAATATTATAGTTAAAGTATTTTATTTGTACTGCTGTATTTTTTTTTTCTATAATGTTTCATAACAGTATTTCCTGTCGTGGGCACGTGACACACCAAAGATTCCTACTAGGACTCTAATTTGTGCACAAGCTGGCCTAAGGTGTGTTTCAATTAGGCCAGTCCTGACTCTCCTACCCTAGAATCGTAAGGCTATAGTACAACAGGAGCAATCCAGCCCAAGACGCAAAAATGGCCCACCATATTTAACTTGGCAACTCCACTGGGGAGTTCGAAAAAAGACAGGGAAAGAAGATAAAGCCTTCACAAGTTATGCCCCCGAGATTAAAAAATAAAAATAAATAAAAAACAACACGAAACATGAGTGTTGTGCCCTCACAAGCGGGATCAAGGCCATCCATGCCCCACTAGCACCAGCCCAATCAGGCAAAAGGTGTTAACGAAGTGGGGGCTGGGCCTCAGCAGCAACAAAGAACTCCTGCCGACAATACCAACTTTTTTATTGAAATGTTGCAATCCGTGCAGCATTCCCAGTAGCAACTGATGGAAGAGATTACCTAGATGTAGGAGATAGGATGAAAGAAAAGGGAAGCTAGCATGACCCAGAACATGCGACAGACAAGGAAGAAACCCTAATAGAAGGTGGCCCACAAAATGCAAACCAAGGTTTCATTACCATGGCCGAAGTTGCGGCACTTTTAGAGCAGGAAAAGGCCAAGGCACCCAAGGAGAGATTTTATGCACAAAGGCCTCCTTATTCGCTGAGGATACTCAGCAAGCCATATCCTGAGAGATATGAACTGTGAATTTTAGCACAATATGATGGCAAAAGGGGAAGTGCTATCGAGCACATGAGTAATTTTATTGACACCCTTGGTCCCTACGCAGCAGATGAGGATTTGTGTCTTCAAGAGTTTTCCAAATCCTTATGTGATCGAGCGTACACCTGGTACACCAGTTTAAAGCCAGGATCAATCCTGACGTGGGATGATATGGTGGATGTATTTTGCACCAAGTACTTTCATTGGGAAGAAACAGTAACGTTTGCAACTTTGCAAGCAACCAAGCAAAGGAGTGGTGAGGACCTGATGGAGCGTACACCAAGTACTTTCCAAATCCCTATGTGATCGAGCATACACCTAGTATACCAGTTTAAAGCCAGGATCAATCCCGACGTGGGACGATATGATGGATGTATTTTGCACCAAGTACTTTCATGGAGAAAAAACAGTAACACTTGCAACTTTGCAAGCAACCAAGCAAAGGAGCAGCGAGGACCTGATGGAGTATATTAAGAGGTTCAGGGACATAGCCCTCAATTGCTATGATCACTGTGGAGAAAAGACGTTGGTGGAAATGTGTATGGGTAACAAAATCGTGGAGTATAGAGCTGTCTTGAAGAACTTGGAAATCTCATAGTTTGCGCAGTTATTACAAAAAGCCTGGAAGACTGCCCAATCAGTAAGGCCAAGTTATGATAGACCTAAAGAGTGGAAATCTGCGCTGCAAGCTATGGTGGTATCTACTTCTACCAACGAAAAGAAGAGGAAATCAGACGGGAAGGTGTATAAGACTTCCCTACCACTACCATGTATACCAAAAGAGCTAGATGTGCTCCTGAATAAATGGATTGCAAATGGGGTCTTCAAGTCCAATCAAGTTTCCAGAGAACCCACGGAAGAAGAGAGAAGGGACCCACGTTTCTACCATTTGCACAAGTATGTGCAACACTCTACTGCAAAATGCTGGGTGCTCTGTAGACTAGTGCACCGTAGGATTGGAAAAGGAACTCTCGACTTGTCCCATCCAGAAGTTCAAAGAAACCCACTCCCGAACCACAAGGGAAATGGGGTAGCAGCAGTTGTTATTTACACAAATTCAGGAGAAGATGAAAAAGAAAGGCCAGCCCTGCCTGCCGCAACCATTACCACCTTACAAAAAAGTTTTAGGTCTAAGAACCTGTTTAACCAGCTGGAACTCATAGCCAATAAGCGAAGAATAGCCATAGAGAATCTGGTAAGCATTGCCTTAGGGGAAAGAGTAAAATGCTTGGCAGCAGAAATTAGAGTTGATAAAGCCTTCCTACAAGATTCTAACAAGATTACTATCAGCAATGAAGACATAGAAGTAGGCTATTTAGACCATAGGAGACCTCTCTACTTGGCGGCCTCCATAAACCAAATCCCATCCCACTTAGCACACTACAAGTAGTAGGAATTTCAAAAGGCAAGATCCAGGGATGTCCAATAGAAGTAACGAGATTCGGAGGAAGAGGTGAATACACCATAGGCCATATTCAAATATGGTCAAAAGTGGGACCAATAGCCTCTTTGGCTCGCTTCCATGTATTGAAAACAGAAATTTTATACCATATATTATTGAGAAGATCGTGGTTACACAAACACCGATTGGTCCTGTCTACCCATCATCAATGCGTGAAAGGAAGATTGAATGGTAAGATGATACGAATAGCGGCAAACTTGTCACCCTTTGAGCAAGCAGAAGTCCATTTAGTGGAAACCATATTCTATGATGAATGGACACCATCTGGTGAAAGTTCAGTGTCCAAACCATAAGGCACCTTCGTCCCCAAGTGGAAGGATATTCAGGAGGACCTAGAGCCTAACCTTAGAGTGCTGTTGATGTGGAGAATGAAGAGGAAAGAAGCACCCACTTCGGAGTCAAGTGATACGCCACGTCAAGGTTTGAACACCTGATAGTAGGATGGTCTACAAGTTATAAAGGTGCGCGAGGCCTACCTGTAGTACATGAGGGGGTCCTAGACAAGGGTCACAACATAAAAGTTTAGTGTACTGTGTGGCCCAAGAAAATGCGGAAGGAAAGAGTGACACAAAAAGTGAAAGTGAGATTACTACGGAAAAAGACACGTAAGTGACAGCAGAAGAAAAGTTAGAAGCAGTTGATTTTAGTACAGATTCACCGAAGCTAAGACCCATTTCAATAAGTTCAAAATTGTTAGAAGATGAAAAGGCAGAATTGATCCTGCTGCTAAAAGAGTTCAGAGATGTTTTTGCACAAGACTACAGCGCTATGCCTGGGTTAGACCTAAGACTAGTGGTACACACACTCAATGTAGATCTTGAGGCTAAGCCAATGGCTTAACCTGCTATAGTATTTCACACCAAAATAAAAGAACAAATAGTGAAGGAAGTGCAAAAATTGTTAGTGGCTGGCTTTATCAAACCCATCCAGCACCCGCGATGGTTGTCTAACATTGTACTAGTGAAGAAGAAGAATAGGCAGATAAGATGATGTGTGGACTTCAGGAACCTTAATCGGGTCTGCCCCAAAGATGAAGAAGACATGGACCTATTGATAGATTTCGCAGTAAGAAATGCATGTTTTCCTTAATGGACGGGTTCAATGGGTACAACCAAATTCAAATGGCACCAAAAGACGCAGAGAAAACTGCTTTCAGAACACCCACAGGCAATTTTTACTACACTGTGATGCCCTTTGGGTTGAAAACTACGGGTGCAACTTATTAGCACATGATGACTGCTAGAAAACTATGTGGATGACATAGTCGTGAAATCTAAGAGACAAGTAGACCACATTAAAGTATTAAGAAAGGTTTTTGAAAGATGCAGACTTTTTAAGTTGAGAATAAATCTACTAAAATGTTCTTTTAGAGTGTCTGTCGAGACATTTTTGGGATTCTTGGTCCACAGTAGAAGAATAGATGTGGAACCAGCGAAGGCCATGGCCAAATCAACCATGAAGCCACCGATCACAGTAAAGGAATTGAAGAGTTTCCTAGGTAAGGTCTACTACATCCAGAGGTTCATCCCTGGTTTGGAATCGATCACCTCCACTTTTACCAAGTTGCTCAAAGGAAGGACAAGGCTACGAGTAGGGAGAGGTACAGCAGGCAGCCGTCCGAAGGCTACAATAAATCATGACAAACCTCCTTATGGTGCAAATCCCAATCCGCAAAACGCCACTACTGCTTTATTTGGTCTCAAGCCCATTTGCCATAGGTGCTTTGATAGCCCAAGAAGATGGAGGCGGCATCGAACAACCAATTTATTATGTAAGTCGCACTCTAAGGGATACAAAGACCCACTACCCCAAAGCAGAAAGGGCATGCATGGCGATAGTCTATGCATCGCAAAGTCTGTGTCATTATTTCTTGGCCTACAAGATACACCTAATGACAAAGTTCCATGCAATCAAAGCCCTTCTCTAGCAACCTATCCTCTCCGAAAGGATATCTTAGTGGTTGTTACAATTGTCACAATATGACTTGAAGGTAAGAACACCTAAGGCCGTAAAGAGTCAAGCCATAGCAGACTTGCTAGCACAATTTTTGAGAGAAAAGGAATTCCCACTAGATGATGAGGTTCTAGGGTAAGTGGCCATGACAAAAGTAATCGAAAAGCAATGAGTCGTGAAATTCGACGGCTCTTCTATAGCAAGCTTGGGGGGCGCAGGAGGAGAAATTGTGGTACTCTTGTTCAAGTTGGAGTTTCCATATTCAAAAAATACTGTAGAGTACGAGGCCTATCTTACTGGGCTAGCCACAACCCTCGAGATAGGGATCAAACATTTGAAAGTGATAAGCGACTCCAACCTGGTGGTTCGCCAGGCCAAGGGGAATTTCTCTTTAAAGGAACCAAGTTTGGCTCTGTACATGACGCTAGCCCAGAAAATGGAAGAAGGATTTTCCACATTCGAGATAGAGCATGCTCGGATAAGCGAGATTTGGTACGCAGACAAATTGGCCACGTTAGGCTCGCGGATAGCCTTCAAAGGAAGTAGTACCAGAGTCGAAGTCAACAAGCGGAGGGAATCTATTGTTGAAATACTGCAAGAAAGGTTTTAGGAAAAGCAAGAGTGTGAAGAGGATTAGAGGGTTCCCATTAAGGAAGCCCTATTAAAAGAAGAAGACTTGGCAGATTTGAAAACATTGAAGGACTACATCCTGATGAAAGGGGAATTGTATCGCAGAATGTTAGGAGGGATTTTGTCAAAATGTATGGGGCACAAAGAGGCCCGAAGAAAACTGAAGGAGGTGCATGGCAGAACTTACAGGTTCTGCGGCAAGATCAGCCTTTACTGCAGGGTCTAGAGAGCGGGTTTTCATTGGCCATGCATGGATAAAGATGCAAACTTAGCCCAAACCTAGTGTAAAGCCTACCATTTGGCTGCGAATAGAGAAAAAAGTTATGTCATGTTCCCCAGTGAGGATTAGAGAAGCACATTCATGCAATACCTAGTAAAAGGTGTCCTGGCAGAAGCATAGTGAAAAATATAAGGTCAAGAAACTGGCAGCACGCTACTTTTTACATGAAGGGATCCTTTTTAAGAAGGGATATGATGGGGACCCATTACGATATTTGGGTCTCGAAGATGCTAGAGAAATGATAAAGGAGATGCATGTAGAGGAATGTGGAGAGTACCAAGGGAAGAAAAAGCGGTATCAATGTATGCTACAGATGGGTTATTATTGGCCCATTATGAAGAAGGATACGACAGAATTTGTGAAAAAATGCCACAGCTGCCAAGTGCAGGCCAACTTTATTCACACTCACCCATAAAGCTTACATAGCATGGTGACCCCATGGCCCTACCATACTTGGGGGCTTGACTTAGTGGGACCAATTAACCCACCTTCTCATGGGTACATATGGATCCCTGTGGCTACGGAATAGTTTACCAAATGGGCAGAAGCCATACCACTCCGTAAGGCCACAAGAGGAGCTATGGCAAATTTTATTAAGGAAAACATAATTGTCAGATTTGGTGTTCCTTATAGGATCATAAGTGACAATGGCACTCCATTTGTCAACAATGAGGTAAGAAAGATGATGGAATTTTTTTAGATCAAACACTATCGGTTGTCACCTTATTACCCACAAGGGAATAGGTAGGCAGAAGCAACAAACAAAAACCTCATCAAGATTATCAACAAGATAATGCTAAGAATACACTAGAGGATGGGTGACGCATCTGCCAAACATCGTTGGGGCCTACCGAAGTTCACCCAAGTTTGGCACAGGATTTTCTCCCTTCTTTTTAGTCTACGGAATGGAGGTAATGAGCCCAGCAAAAGTAATGATGCCTTCCTTAAGAGTCATGCAAGCTCGAAAGAAGGAAAAAGAGAAGGAAGTCTTTATGATAGAAAGATGCGAGGATGTGGAAGGATTAGATGAGAAAGGGGAGGAGGCCCAAGAGCGCAATCGCAGATATGGCAAAAGATGACCAAAACTTATGGCTGTACGACTAAAGAAAAGGTGTTCGCAAAAGGACAACTTGTATTGAAGACGGCTAACCACGTCAAGCAAGGTATGGTAGGACCATCTAAATTTTCACCAAAATTGGAAGGACCCTTCATAGTAAGGGAAGCACATGCAAATGGGTATTACCATTTGGCCCAGATGAATGGAAAAGATTTAATGAACCCTATTAATGGCAAATGGTTAAAGCGTTATTATGCCTAGGAAACATTATGTAGTTATTCCTTTCTCTTGTTTAGTTTTCTTTCCTCCAAGTGACCACCCTTGCAAGGGATAATGTCACAAGAAAGTATTGTAGTATGTTCTCATTTGTAAAAAGTAATGAAGACTATGGAGTATTAGCAAAACATACTATATCATAATCATAGTAGTAGCTATAGCAGACATAGCATAATAGATTACAAAACCAAAATATATAAGTCATGTCAGACTTATCAAATAAGTGCTAAAGAAATAAGGAAGTGTAATAGGTAGGATGAAAAGGGAAAGAAAATAAACATAGGAGAAGGAAAAAAAAAATACATAATGTAATAGTTAGATCAAAGGCTTGAAATAAAGGTCTGATCTCCATAGCAGCTAGGGCCAGCAACACCTGAAAGGAGACGCTCATGACATGCTTCTAAGTCTACCACCTCTTTTTTGAAAGTCTCGATGCAAGATCGTATGGCATCCATAGTAGGCTGAACCTTCTTTGTAAAGAAGGCTCGAGCAATCTCTCTCAAGTGATCCAGTAGAAACTCCACAGTGAATCCGACCCTAATCAACTCCTGAACGCAGCCCTCCATTGCGAAAACCTCTTTACAAACACAATATGGACAAAGTTATGCTCAATGTCGTTCATCACGCTCCCAAGTAGCTTGGGGAAGTGCTCCCTCTCGAATTAGCCAAAAAGAAACCCCTGCATGAAGTCTCCACGGCTATTGTAGACTACCTTTAAGTTGGAGATGCACTCCCCAAGAACCCGAAAACCATGAAAGTCAACAAAAGGGGCTCCAGCACCCCAAAAGTCCACAGGATCAAGATCATTAGTCTCAGGCTGGTCAAATCAAATGAAAAATGTAGCAACTTCACTCACTGGATCAAGAACTGTGGCAGAATTGCTACCAACCTCAAACTATGAGGATGGAGCCACCTTAACAGAAGTCAGACCTGGGAAGAAATATAAGGTAAAGCATGAGTTCACAAGAGATAGACAAAGTGAAGGAACAAACCCAATAGTGAAGATTAAAGAAGATGCAAGAGAAAGAAAATTACCAAGACCCATAGGAGTGGGGGCTACAAGTGTGGCAAAAGTAGGGGCTGTAGGCATCGTGATATCTGCCACAATCTTGGACTACTTAGGAATGTTTGTGGCTAAGAAAATTGATGTACAGAACAATTAGAGGATTGTACTAGGAAATTATAGGAAGAAAAAAGAAGATCTGTTAAGGACAAGAGACATATATCCATAGCCTCAGTTTCATGCTCAACCCACCACCGTCCTCATCAAAATCAGAAACCCTCATCCTCATGACAGACTCGTCCTTAGAATCCTCAAAGACCTCCTCGAATCCCTCATCAGAAGATAAATATGCATCAGGTCCTCAGTTGGCAGAACTAGGAATGGATGAAAGAGTGACCACCAAGGAGGAGCCATCCTTCATGGCTTGGGAGAGGGCAACAAAAGGATCATTGGTGGAGATAACAAGAGGAGTAGCAGGAGAAATGCTCCCAGTCTGAGATGCACCTACAAAAGTGACTTCCTTTTAGAGAGTACGAATCTTGGCAGGAATAGGTACAGCCTCATCAACCCTCTCAGTCTGGGTACTCTCCTCAGTAGGAATAGGCTTGGGTGGAGGAATTGGAGCCTCGGCAGGAGCTCCCTATGCAACAACAAAAGGAGAGGCCATGGCCTCAACCACAACATCCGCTCCATCAAAGAAGCCCTCCATAGGCATGCCTATAGCAGTAGAAACCTCCCCACTCATGGGATGATAAATAGAAAGGGGCTCGGGATCGGCCTAAAAATAATAATAAAAAAAAAGGAGGAAGGAGAAGAGAAAGAAAGATGGCGGATGTTAAAGTAGGAAGAAGATATAAATAAGCATGCAAAAAAAAAACACATGGTAACACATGGCAATAAAAATGCATGCGAAGGGAAGGAATGTACCTTTAACTCGAGCTCATCAAATAATATGGGGTGGGTGGCAGAAGTGTCCTTGTACTTAGACTGTCAAAAGAAGAAGAAGAGAAAGACGAATAAGTATGCATGTGGAGTTAGCTGTCGGAAAGCCCCATGAATAAGTAAAATAAAGAAAATGCAAAGTTTAGAGATAGCATATTTTCCTTTCAATAGTGGCAGATGGAGTTGGTGGAGATGTCTTCCTCTTACTACCACGGGTCCTGCTAGAAGGAGGAGCATCCATGGATGGCCTTGGAGCGGAAGGTTTGGGCTTGCTTGTAATAAAGCACCTGTTGGAACGGGTACAAGCAGGGGGAGGAGGCGAACCCTTAAGGACTGTGTTACCAATGGGAGGAAGGCCACCCTCATAGCGGACCGAGACACCGAACCCTTCTTTGTAGGAGCAATAAGGTTCACCACCTTCACCTTCTTCTTCCGACCCGTAGGATACTCACGAGCATATAGATACCACCCTTTCTCCTTCGCCTACCACTCAAATATGGTAGAGCTACTCCGTTTCCTAGCATATGCCACCACGAACTTGGTGGGAAGTAACAACTGTGGGTTGGTAGAAATGGTGGCATAGAGACCATCAGGATGAATGAGAGAAAACTAACGGCCACCTAACATCTCTTGGCTGAATGAAGTCATCACAGCTTGCCAATATCCATGCATTGCAGCTGTGCAAAGACCCTCTCTCAATGAACCCAAAATGGTGACTGCTATGAAGTGCTTGCTTCAAAACTCAAAAGCATTAGGATGTAGGAATGGCCGGAAGGAGGTAGTGGACTCTAGAATTGTAGTGAAATCATTAGGTATGTCCTGATCCAACCGAAATTGTCTCCTCATTCTGTTGGAAGAATAGTGTACAAAGCGAATACCCTCATCAGTAAGGTAAGGCACCCACCTAGCATTAGTGGTTGCCAAATATGTAATCCCCCTCTTATTAAAGGCAGTCAACGAGGTGGTGGTTCCAGCAGTTTCAGTAAAGAGACTCATAACCAAATCAGCAAACGTGAAGCTAGTGCCCAAATTCTTGTATGCCCTCAAACTAAAACCAACTCCCTGTCAAAGAACTTAACGGCAGGATGCCCAAACGACTTTAACCCAACCCTACAGTAAGTCGTCGAAAAATCAAATTTGAAATGACCATAGAAATTAATAATAACCTTCAGACAAGATCTATACTTTTCTTTGGAAAAATGGACAGACTTGCACTCAGCCAAATGCCTAGCACAACGCTCCTACAACAGATGCTGCAAAATGGTACTGTGGGTAGAAGTAGTAACTATGTTGTAGGAGCCTGCCTACCTCTCATCACTCTGCAAAATATCCAACTACACATACAGATGACCCAGAAACATAGGGGCCAATGGCAGACTCACCACAGCAAAAATCTTTTTGCCTAATCGGAAATAAAGAGGTTTTATAGCATAATGAGGGTGAGAGCCAAAGATGAACTTACAGAGCCAAAATACAACAAAGGCCACATGGCAGACTACATTGGAAGCCTTGGAGAAAACCCTAACCCAATGTGACAACTTCGCGTTGTCACTCATTCCTCTCTTCAATTCGGCCTCCACGGCTTCCTCCTTGGTGGAATGTTCAATATTGCCTAGGTCCACATCACTAAGAATGGGCAACAATAGTTGGTTCGCCACATCCTTCAAGGTCACGATGATCTCACCACAAGAAAGGAAGAAGATATGGGTGGCACTACACCATCGACGAACCAAATGACAAAGATTGAACAAGTCCCTATAGTTGGACAAGCAACAAAATGAAACGATGGCTTTTAACACGCCAGCCTATCGTAACACCGCCATGAAACCCATATTGGACAACTCTTCATCTACCCACTCCTTCCAACCTAGAGAGGTACCTGACCCAAATTCGAAAAGGATGGGCACGGGAAGCGATGTCCCTTGGTGTATGTCAAAATCGGGAATGGAAGAAGCCAAAGGGGCTTAAGACACCTCCGTATCGCGACGGCAAATGGAGAGCCACACATGGCCCGCCGATGAAGGCAAATAATCAACGGGCACCATGGAAAATGAATGTAGGCATCATACCCCGAATCAATGAGGGGAGGGTGCTCGCTGTTTGGGTCGTGACCCTCTTCCTCCTCCTCAGAATGGTCTAATTTGGAGAGGGGAGCCTCTTCACCCACGGTTTTGGCTGGAGGATTATTGGCGGTAACATATTTTCCTTTAAGGCAAGAAAAACCCTCATCTTTTGCCGGCATCATGATGGGTTATCTGATTAAAGAAGATTGGTGGAGAGGTTTTGGGAAAGGAGACACGGTGCAGACAAGGGAATGAAAAAAGGCATTCTAAGTGAATGATGGGAAAGGGAATAAGTTTAAGTATTAATGACAATAAAGATGACGTTAAAGGATGTAATGGGTTAGCCATCAAAAGAAGCATCGTAATAATGAAGCAGAGCCTATGTTTCAGAATAACTACTAAACTGAGAAATTCGAAGAGACAACACTATTCATAGCATGAAATAAAATAAATCGGAACCCACTGTTCAAAAAACCTACAAAAAAAAAAGAAATAGAAAAGAAGACTTTCTATTCGCATATGAACTGCAGGATAAATTTATATGCTCGGGGGGTTGAAATTTGATGCCCATTTTTGGCCAAAAGGCCCAATGGGAAAAGAAGCCCAACAATATGAAGAAAAGTGGAGTAAGAAAACAGCAAAGTAAGACCATTGGGCTACAATGGCAAGAATAATGGTCTCCAGGCCTACAAAATAGTAAAGTGGTCCCAAAGAAAGAAAATGGGCCCAAGGAAGCCTTAAAGAATGAAGTAGTAAGCCCATGGGAATCATAAGAAATAGAAAGAAAGCAAAAATGGGCCGGAGGAGCCCAAAGAAAGGAATTGGTTGTTAGGATTAGTGTCCTTAAATCCTATTGTATGATGCTATATATATTATTATTTATGACATTATGTATGACTTAATGTTGTGTTTAATAAAGTTGTTTTATTATTACCTAAAATAATGGTAACATAAATATTGTGACATTATCATATAGTCCATGAGATGCATTGTATGTGATTTAGTCACAAAATATGTAAATCACAAGTTCCTTATAAACTCAAAATGCAACTCATAGTCGGTGATGAAAATTGGGCATTTCATCTGCGAAGACTATAACATATCAACTAAAATGATTTGTCTTGATCATGGAAATTGAGATTTCTAGTTGGTATGTTGATATAATTTAAGAGTTAAAACATATTGAACTGGAACGGTGTGAGATTTATTATTCTTCCAACGACTGTCATATGAATAATAAACTCACGACTTATATTTGCATAAACTCTTAATCCCGAGAGAATAATGAACCTGATCATGAGATGTAGGTTGCTTTGATATATCAGGAGTGAGATCTAAAGTATCAGTCAAAACCTCAGTATGTTGGGCAGCCACATTTAGTGTTGATAGAACATATATTCTCAAGATAGAATTCATAATCTCTTAACGGAGATATAAAATATTCCCTTGAGATAAGTTCAATGGGCTCAGTTATTCAGAGAGTTAGCCCTAACTACTTTGGTAAGAAATTACTAAAGTATATATTTATGAAATTGGATTTCATAAATATATAATGAATAACTTTAAAGGATTAAACCGGGTACTCAAGGTTAAGATGTAGTAATCTACAAAGTGACAGTCTTCTTTCATGACTTTGTATTACTACGAATATTTTATGAAGGGGTTGCATGTACAATAAAGTCTTGGGATATAATTTATAAATAAGGCCTAGAGTGCAACTATATTTATATAGTGGTATTAAATATAGTTAATGGTAACTTTGGACTTGGCAAAAGTTGACAGA
Organism: Castanea sativa; assembly: GCF_040712315.1. NCBI lineage: Eukaryota > Viridiplantae > Streptophyta > Magnoliopsida > Fagales > Fagaceae > Castanea > Castanea sativa. Next base: position 14,821,865 of record NC_134020.1, read on the forward strand.
AAAGCCCAAGGCCCATTAGAGCTAGTGTCTTATTGGTCCCTTTTGGTCCCACTCCAAGTCACACACTTAAGCCCAATTGGAAAGGCTCAAAAGGCCAGCCCAATTAGATAATCGATTAGACACAAAGGGAGATACACATAATTTTCTATAGAAAATTGGATGAACACTATTGTGAAGTGGTGCAAAAAAGTGTTAGACACTATTTGACTTTCTCCCTTTGGAACTGATTGAGAGACCACACATCTTAGGCGTTAGTGGAATTGGAGTGAAGATTGAAAGTATTCCCAAGTGCTTCCGATCTTTGGGTTTTGAAATTCACCGCTCCAAGGTACACTCTCTTATTCTTTAATTCTAAAACTTATATAGTACATGTTAACTTTTATGAATGAAGTAGATCCGTTTGTTTTACACTGTGCACATGCATTTTTCCATCATTGGTAATGGGATTGTTTGAAGGCCAATAAACGCAAAATTAAAGGATGTGGTAATTGGGGCAAGGAAGCCCAAAAGATTTAGCAAAAGCCCAAGGGAATGTAAGAAGTAGAAAGAATGACTTGTGCCAAGGATGCCCAAAGAATGAAACGGGCCAAGGATGCCCAAAGAATGAAACGGGCCGAGGATGCCTAAGGAATAAAATGGGTTAGGGAAGCCCGAGATGTTATATGAATTGGCCCAGTAGAAACTAAAGGAAGGAATAACTTGTGAAACTAGCATGGCAAGCACTTCATCCCGCAAGCCCAGAAGTAGTAAAGTAAATATCATAGCAAGAACAATGTAGTGGCATGGCAGGAGCACCAGCCAGCCCACGGACAAGAGGTGAAAGGAGACATGGGCCGAATCAAAGAAGAGAAATCCCACACCCAGGCAATGCTCAACCCAAAGATGCAAAGAATGAACGCCCAAGAACTCATCCACGCCACAGGAGTTAAATAAACACCATTGTGTGTAGCAGAGTTAGACAAACCTGTAAGCAATGAAAAATGCATGAACGCTAGAAAAGCAATGGACTCATGGAAGTGGAGCATGCACACAAGGATCAAGCGCCACCGACTTGTACCTAGCCAGTGCAGGGGAGGTGGGCCACTTGTCAGAGGTAAGAGAGTGTGTGGTCTAGCAGTGAGGAGAAAGGGGAGCCTATTTTGGGGTTCCCACTCAAGTTCTTTTAGGGGAAATGTCCTGCTGGGATGACATCCCAGCTAAAGTGGAAAATATGAGCTGGAATCACTAGGTGCATGCTACAAAGGTTGGTAAGAGATAAGCCCAACCCTTATCCGGATGGAAGTGCTAAGGGAAGTAAAAAAACAAAACAAAACTACTTTTGTCTAGGAATAAGGCATGGCACGGCCAACATAGTGTAGTGGTGGTAGCTTCATAACCAGCAAACTAGTGGGCAGCCTTAGAAGGACACCCACAATAGACCAAAAGTAGTTAAGGGGTTAAAATTGTAAATCTTGCCACGACAGGCAATAAAAAAGGCTATAGACGTGCACAATAAACATTAGTGAGAGAACATGAAAAAAAGAGAGGAAAAAGAAAGAAAACAAGGAAACTGAGAGTGAGGAAGAAAAATAAGAGTGATAGGAGTAAAAAGAATGCACCAATAGGCTACCCACTTCTCTCCCTCTCAAAAGCCCACTCTCTAGCAAGTCAAAAATCTAATATCAAGCCATTTAGGTCCATTTTCCAAAGTGAGTAACTTCTATAGCAGGATTGGAGATTAGTTCCCTCCTTGGACTTGAACCTACCAAGGAGTCAAGTTTATTCCTTTAGTCGATTAATCTTTCTTACTTTAGCCATGGTTGATTAAGGACTAACATAACTTTCTTGTTATTATTCTATTCCTACTGTAATCCCATTATCGTATTTCTCCTTTATGGAACTGTTCAAGTATTATCGTTGTCAGTAGAAAATATTCTAGTTAAAGTATTTTAGTTATCTTGCAATATATATATATATATATATATATATATATATATATATATATATATATATATATATATATATATTTGCTATAACATTTTGTAACAGTATTTCTTGCCGTGGGCATATGACACACCAAAGATTCCTGTTATGGCTCTAACTTGCACACAAGCTAGCCTAAGAGCATCCACATCAATGGATGCAAACTTTCCATCTATTTTACATCCACAAGCTAGCCTAAGAGCATCCACATCAATGGATGCAAACTTTCCATCTATTTTGCATCCACAAGCTAGCCTAAGAGCATCTACAAGCTAGCCTACTTTTTCTATTTTACACAACCACTTTTACAAAACACCCACATCAATCTATCTATTCTATACATTTATTCAATAAAATATTCATTCTTTTACAATTTTTATTATTCCTTCACTCACTACCCCTCTCTCTCAAAGACCCAACACTACCAACGATCACTCCACACCCAACCACCATCATCACCCACCCAACCACCATCATCAAGGAAAACCAACCCATTCAATCTGAAATGCACTCAATCCAAAACCCATTCAATCTGAAAACCAAATCATCACCCACCCAACCCAAAACCCACTAATCAAACAAAGAGAAATTAGTGGCGATCAGCGATCGGAGAGGCTTCGTGGTGATCAGCAATAAGAGAGGTCTTCGTGGCGATCGGCGATAGCAGAGGTCTTTGTGGTGATCAACGAGAGATCAGTGAAGGTTTAATGGTGTTGATTTGTTGGTCTGATGATTTGATCAGGCAATCAGCGAGAGATCAATGGCAATGGCAATCAGCGACCGTGGTTTGATGAGATTTGATCAAATGAAAAAAAGGGAGAATAAGGTGAGACTAAGAGCAACCAAAGACAAGGAAAGAGAAAAAATTACTAATTCATTTATGCACAATTTTACCTAGTTATTGTAGCACTTGTGCATTTATGCACAATTTTACACCCACTAATATGGGTGTTTTTTTGGGTCAAATGTGTAAAATGAAGGGCTTTTGTATTTTACATGACTTTGCATCCACTGGTGTGGATGCTCTAAGGTGTGTTTCAATTAGGTAAATCCCGACTCTCTTACCCTAGAATCATAGGGTCGTAGTACAGTAGGAGCAATTCAGCCCAAGATGCAAAAAAGGCCCCCCCACAATATGTAACAGGTGCACCTTTAGAAGTTGATAACTTGATATAATCTACAACATCTAGTATTTTCATCGTTATATTGTGGTGATCTATGATTTGTGAATTTTGGGTTGCGTAAACTTCAGAATTTATGTATTATTTTATTGGGATTAATGCCCTAAAATCCTATTGAATGCCATGTATGACATTATACTTTATTTAATAAACTTGTTTTATTATTATCTAAAATAATGGTAACATGAATATTTGGATATTATCATATAGTCCATGAGATGCATAGCATGTGATTAAGTCACTGAAGATATAAATCACAAATTCTTTGTAAACTCAGAATTTTAGTTCGTAATCAGGATGAAATTGGGCATTTCATCTGCGAAGACTATAGCATATCAATTAGGATGATTTGTATTGATCATGGAAGTGGAGACTTCTAGTTGATATGTTTTAAGTGTTAAGACATATTGAACTGGACCGTTGTGAGATTTATTATTCTACTAACGACTATCAAATGAATAATAAATCCCACAACTTTTATTTACATGAACTCTCAATCCTGAAAGAATAATGAACCTAATCATGAAGTGTAGGTTGCTTTGATATATCAAGATTGAGATCTAAAGTCACGATCAAAACCTCAGTATGTTGGGCAGCCGCGTTTAATGTTGAAGGAACATATATTCTCAAGATGGAATTCATAATCTCTTAACGTATATATAAAAAATTTACTAAAGTATATATTCATGAAGTTGGATTTCATAAATATATGATGAATAGCTTAAAGGATTAAACCGGATACTCAAGGATTAAGATGTAGTAATATTCAAAGTGGCAGTTAACATTCATGACTTTGTATTACTACGAATATTTTAATAAAGGGGTTGAATGTATAATAAAGTATTGGGATATAATTTATTAATAAGGCTTAGAGTGCAATTATATTTATATAGTGATATTAAATATAATTGATAGTAATTTTGGGCTTGTCAAGAGTTAATAGAAAGACCCAAAACCCATTGGAGCTAGTGTCTTAAAAGGTTCAATTAGCGTATAAAACACCAATGAACGTTTAGACCCCCAAATACAAAATTACCAACACAAGCTTATACAGAAACAATATATGTGCAGAAAGATAAATATAAGCTAAACCCAAATTGGTAAAATACTCTAAACCAAAATCAATAACAAACACAGCAGTAATTAAAAGGTAAAGAGTAAGGGATGAGAGATGCAAACACAAAGATAACACGGCGATGTGTTATCGAAGAGAAAACCGAAGTACTTAGCGAAAAACCTCTCCGCCACCCTCCAAGCAGTCAAATGATTCACTAGAGAATAAAGTTGGGATACATGAATAGCAATAGACCCCCCAAGCCTAATCTACTCAATGCACCTAAGCCCTCCAAGTTCCTTACTCCAACGGGGTTACGCCGAACCTTGTCTTCTCTAGCTTACCGGATCTCGCAATAAGCCCATTGCATCCGCCATCCTTGGCATCTTCCAATGCTTCCTAAGCTCCAAAAACACTCAACACTCTAAATGGGTATAGGTAGTGTTTGGGTACAAATCTCTTCTCAATGGGTATAACAATTGGAGAGGGAATGAGAAGAGACTACAAAGATTTATCTCTAAGAATAAGTAGCTCTCTCTCTACTGAGGTAGGTGTGTTGTAAAAACCTCTCTTAGGGTTTTTCTCTCGGAATAGCCACACCTACATTTTGTGCGTATAAAGGTATTTATAGTAGGGTACATGAGGAATGTGAAAAGTCAGTTTTCTGCAAACAAGGTATTCTGGTGACTTGGCCTCGCAACTAGAACCAGTAGCGAGTTTGGGTCGCGAGATAACTTCCAGGCCAAATTGTACTTTTTGTCCTGTAGTGCTCCAGCTATCATGACCCTTCAGCTTCCTGCATGCTTCACACGTGTGTCACTTAGGCAACTTGCCAGTCACGAGCTAGTTGCGTGATCCAGTCACGAGACTCCTTTGAATGCACACATCTTGAGTTTCTTCTCACTCTCTCACACACATAACCCTTACATTATTCCCACCTAAATACAGGATTTCTACATGCTGAATTACAAGCAAATTTGGTACGAAATAAAGCCAACACATGGTTGATTAAATTCAACCTTACATGTCTTATTTGTCCCATTTGGTCACACTCCAAGCCATATACTAAAGCCCAATTGGAATGACCCAAAAGGCTAGCCTAATTAGATAATTAGTTATATATATATAAGGAGAGAAACATACTGAATTTTGAAATCAGTCAAAATGGTGTGTATATGAGTGTAAGCCACTCTCTTATTCTCCCTTGAACACATACGTATAAACTGATTGAGAGACCACACTTCTTGGGCATAAGTGGAATTGGAGTGAAGATTAAAAGTGTTCCCAAGTACTTCTAATCTTTGGTTTTGAATTTCATCTCACCAAGGTACGCTCTCTTGTTCTTAAAATCTGAAATTCACATAGTACATGTTATCAATTGCGAATGAAGTAAATCCGTTAATTTTCCACGGTGTATTTTTTTTATGCGATACAAACTATGTTTTTCCTACAATTGGTATTAGAGCAGTCTTCAATTTCGAATTTGTATAACATTTTTTGTGAGTTTTAGAATCAAAGATAGTCATTTCATTGATAGGCCAAAAATGTTTTGACCCACTGTGATGGATTAATTAATTAATTAGCCAAGTTTAATTAATTAAGTAATTTAACATGCAAACACGTGGTAGCACAAACAAATCACCAATAAACAAAAGTGTAGTGTAAAATAAATTTGACACGGTGATTTGTTTACTAATGGGGAAAACCTCCGAGGTAAAAACCCCACCGGGTGATTTTAAGGTCACCACTCCCGAGAATCCACTATTATCACAACAAGCGGTTACAAGTAAAGGAATCCCAGTACCTTATACCAACCTACAGTTGAACCCTTACCCCAATACCTAATTGGACTTGTTCTATAGTGACAATCTCTCATTTTCAATGCACGGCTCCCAGTACGTGACTAACCAATTGCGCGGATCCTAGTACGCGACTTCATTCACCAACTTGAGAAAGATGTTGGCTGCAAAGTTCTTCAGTTCATCCTCACAATGAAGAACGAGAAGATGCTTGGTTACAAAACCCTATGGTGCAAAGACACAGCAGCTTCTTCATAAAGAGATGAACTAGGACAAACTTTTTCTCCGGTCACAAATTGCTTGAATAGACTTTGCTCAATGCTTGTGCAACTTGTGCTTACTTTGACGGCCCTTAAAATAATCCTTTTATATGTCTAGGGTTACGAGAAAAGAAGGCCCAAAGACATGTCCACGGATTAGAATCAAAATAGTATTGAAAAACTATTTTTCTTAAATCTCAACAGCTAGAGATGTCGAGGTGTTGTCGAGTAGCTGTCGAGCCATGCGGCTAGAACGGTTTCTTAAAGCTCGATAGATACAGTTGTCGAGCTAGCTGTCGAGCTTTAATGAAGAGCACTTCTCAGCTTGTTTCTTGGATAGACTTGCATGGCTTTAACACTTGATCTTGAAACCTTATTTCTTGAAGTATCAAAAACATTTTAGATCTACCCAATTACAAGTAAAGTGCCTTTTGTCAAAGGATTAGCTACTTACATAAAAGAATGACATATGTTCTTATTAAGTCAACCACATATGTTCTAAAAATCTCCCCCTTTGGCAATCCGTGACAAAACCACAACAAACAAATGAACATATGAGAGAAGTCATAAATCACTCAACTCATACTCACTTGATAAATACAATAAAATCTATCCTAACATAAACTCTTGAAAAACTTTGCAAGAAGAGAGTTTATGACAAGTAGACTTTGACAACCTGTATTTCTGAAACACTTTAAACAAAACACATCAAGGCATCTTTGTGTAAAGCAAAAATAAGAGATTGCATACAAAATAAAGAAACATGTGTATAAAGAAAGAAAAGAAACAACACATGTAGAGGTAGGTGAATAAAACATACATCATCATATATATATATACCACTTGAGAAACATCATGTATGTAAAAGAAAATTGGTCACAAGACCTAGGTATAAGAACAATGTATCTCTAACAAGAAAGAAAAGAAAAGATACATATAATCCTTACTACATCCCTCAAAAACAAACTCTCCCCCTAACAAAAATCTCCTATCTCTCCCCTTTAAAGTGACTACTCTCATATCCAAAACTACTCTCCCTTTTTGTCACAAGTGACAAAGGGTAAGAGTGTCAAGTAGACATCTCATCAGAACTAAAAGAGCTAGCATCTCCATCCTCATCATCATCATCGCCGAAACCATCATCAGGTGTCTCGGATGCCTCGGGAGGAGGAGAGGGAGACTCCACAAAACCACCAAGGCGAGCCTGCTGTCAAACAATGCGGCCAACACGGGTGTTCACCTGATACAACTTCATAGAAAGTGTATCAAGACGAGCATCCATGCGCTGAAGCTGCGCCATGATCACATCCAAAGTCACACCCCCCACTGAAGAAGAGGGAGTGGAGGTAGAAGGAGCCGAAGGAGTGGGAGTAGCTGTCGAACCGAGCCGTCTGGCATGAAACTGCACCTCGCTCCGTTTAACGGTAGCGTAGTCAATGGCACACATAAAGGAGAAGTGGTCAGATGAGGGAAAAGGAATAGAAAAATGGCATAAGATCCGCGTGATAGCAAAAGGAAAGATGAGCTTATCACGGGAAGTCGTATCCCTATAAACATCTATGATAGAAAGGATAAAATGTGAAGGAAAATCAATGGAAAGATCCTCAACAAGGGACAACAAAAAATGAGAACGAGACTCTGTAATGGAGTTGTAGTGAGAGAGAGGATACAACACAAAAGTCATCACCATGTTCAAGAATCTAGGACCATTAGTAAAAGGTCGACATGATGTAAATTGATGCTCACCCCAATTAGTTGGACGCTCACAGAAAGTAGAGATCATCTCATCTTTGGACACAGTCCATAGACGCTTATAACCGAGGTAGTCAGGATGCGCAACCCTCGGAACACGAAGCACATCGGATACCAACTCTGGTATGACGACAATGCGCATACCTCGAATGCGAGTATAAAAGAGAGGTACTAAAGGATCAGTTCCATGCATGTTGGAGTAAAAATCCTGAATTAGCACGGAGGGACATGTGACCGAGACGTCACACATTGACTCCCATTCCCATCTATGAATGACATTGGGAAGGTCAGTGTTGACAAAATCCGACAAGACAACTTGGTGTTCAGAATGAACACCTCGTTTAGAAAGTTCTCAGAGAAGACCTTTTGGGATTTCTCATCACAGAACCGAACAGAGGAGGGAGTAGGATTAGCAGATGAAGAGGCCTAGAACACAGAGGGTTCTGGACAGGAGCAGACTTACGTTTTGGTCCCATTGACACACTAACGTGAACAAGAGAGAGCGGGGGAAGAAAGAAACACTCAGAAAAGTTCCAACATAATTCAAATATAGCAGGTATACTGAAAAGATAGAACATATGCATGGAAAATGCATGAACATGTGACATGCCACATAAAAGACATCATGGGCTCCGCCCAATCCAATCCTACCAGCACACAATCAAATTGCACACATCAAAATGCATGATAATACAGTTATTATGCTTATGAGATGCAATGTATGAGATTTGAAACTCATTTAGGAAAAAACCCATCCCAAATTTTCACAAAAACTTAACAATTTTGAAAAATCCCAAAAATTTTCAAAACTCAAAATCCTAGGTTTCAAAACATGAAATGCATGTATAATGAAAGATAAGAGGCTTGCCAAGAGAAGAAAATCTTGAAAAAGTTTGAAGAAACCTTGAGGAGAGTGTATGAGTGAGAGAAAGTGAAAAAAAGGAGGTGAGAAAATGAAGCTATCGAGAGAGAGATCGAGAGAAATGAAGTCTAGATCTCACAGAACCTATTTAAAGAACCTCAGTAACTCTCGACAGATAGAGGTGTCGAGAGGTGTCGAGATAGGTGTCGAGAAAAGGACGTCAATAGATGCAGCCATCGAGAAGCTGTCGAAGAACAAAACATCAGACACGAGTAAGAAGCTCGATCGATCCACCAGCTGTCGAAATCTATCGAGAGGTCAGAAGGTTTCTCAATTGATCCAGAAGCTATCGAGGAGCTATCGAGATTGCGATAAGATGCAACTGAAAAGCTCGACAGATAAGCCAGGTATCGAAAGGTGTCTAGAAGGTATTGAGAAGGCTTAAAAATAGTTTTTCAAATAGAAGAAAAACACAGATATGAATGCAATCAAACATGCAACTCAGCCAATGATCCAACCAACATTTTAACCTCTCAAAACATCTCTCAAACGACAAAGAGTTAAGCATTTAGCTTCCAAAACACACACACACACACACACACACACACACACACTAAACAAGTCTAACCAATTTTATATTTCAAAAACAAGTTAAGATAGTTCAGTGAGCATACATCAACACATGTAAACCTTGTGATGGCCAAATCACATTATACCTGCACATGTATCAAGAGTAGCAAAGAATATTGTGTGTTGTGTGTGAAAAACATTGCAAGATTGCATGAGTGTTTCAAGGTTATGATGATTTGAGATATGAGAAAATCACTTTAACTCATACACAATCATAACTGTTTGATGGGGACTATCACCTTTGAGGTACATTCTATTGAAGGAAAAATTCTGGTTTTGCATCTCATGCAAAACCCACAGCGGAAGCAACGAACTAGGGTCTATTTCATTCATGATTGATAACGTGCACAATGTAAATTTCAGAATTTAAGAACAAGATAGCATACCTTGGTGTGGAGAAATCCAAATAAAGATTAGAAGCACTTGGGAACACTTTTAATCTTCACTCCAATTCCACTTTACGCCCAAGATGTGTGGTCTCTCAATCAGTTTTTCAAATGGAGAATGAAAGTGTGTCTCACCCTCTCTCACACACCGTTTCTTTTTCTTTTCTAATCTCTTCTACAAAAACTTATGTATGTTTCTTCCTTTATAACTAACTGATTATCTAATTGGGCTGGCCTATTGGGCCTTTCCAATTAGGCTTTAGTGTGTGGCTTGGAGTGGGACCAAAAGGGACCAATAAGACACTAGCTCCAATGGGCCTTGGGCTTTTCCGTCAACTCTTGACAAGTCCAAAGTTACCATTAATTATATTTAATACCACTATATAAATATAATTGCACTCTAGGCCTTATTAATAAATTATATCCCAAGACTTTATTAAACACGTAACCCCTTCATAAAATATTCGTAGTAACACAAAGTCATAAATGTAAGTACTCACTTTGTAAATTACTACATCTTATCCTTGAGTACCCGGTTTAATTCTTTAAAGATATTCATTATATATTTATGAAACCCAATTTCATAAATATATACTTTAGTAATTTCTTACTAAAGTGGTTAGGCCTAACACTCTGAATAACTGAAATCATTAAACTTATCTCAATGGAATATTTTATATCTCCATCAAGAGACTATGAATTCCATCTTGAGAATAAATGTTCCATCAACACTAAATGTGGCTGCCCAACATGCGAGGTTTTGACCGTCACTTCGGAGTCTCACTCACGATATATCAAAGCAACCTACACTTCATGATCAGGTCCATTATTCTCTCAGGATTAAGAGTTCATGCAAATAGAAGTTGTGAGATTTATTATTCATTTGACAGTGGTTAGGAAAATAATAAATCTCACAGCAGTCCTGTTCAATATATTTTAACTCTTAAAACATATCAACATATCAACTAGAAGTTTCCACTTCCATGATCAAGACAAATCATCTTAGTTGACACGTTATAGTCTTCGCAGATGAAATGCCCAATTTCATCACCGACTACGAACTATAAATTCTGAGTTTACAAAGAACTTGTGATTTACATCTTCTGTGACTTTTCACATAAATCACATACAATGCATCTCATGGACTATATGATAATGTCCCATATTCATGTTACCATTATTTTAGATAATAATAAAATAACTTTATCAATCACAATATTAAGTCATACATCATGTCGTACATAATGTTATACATAATATCATACATAACATCACACAATAGGATTTAAGGGCACTAATCCTAACAATCTTCCATTTGCCCTAAAGACTATTGTGCACTAATCTAACTCTCATTCCCTCCAAATGTGACTCGAAAGTCCTTTGAGGTAAGGCTTTGGTAAAACGATCTGCTAGATTATTTGCACTTTCAATCTTTGTTACCACAACATCTCCACGAGCAACAATGTCTCGAATGATGTGGTACTTCCTCTCAATGTGCTTTCCTTTTTTGTGATTCCTTGGATCTTTGGATTGTGCAACCGCTCCACTATTGTCACAAAACAATGTGATGGGAAGTTGCTCCATTCATACAATACCAAGATCAGAAAGGAATTTCTTGAGCCAAACAGCCTCCTTTGCTGCTTCACAAGCAGCAACGTACTCGGCTTCCATGGTGGAGTCCGCAATACAAGATTGCTTAACACTCCTCCAACTTATGGCTCCACCTCCCAAGGTGAAAACACATCTTGAAGTGGATTTTCCGAAATCTAGATACGGCGAAAGTACTGAATACGTATAGCCAATGGGAATCAAATCCTCGCTATGGTAAACAAGCATATAATCTCTCGTTCTCCTAAGATACTTGAGAATATGCTTTACGGCTTGCCAATGTTTTGGTCCTGGATTTGATTGATATCGGCTAACCATGCCAAGCGAATAACAAATATCTGGTCTAGTACAAAGCATGGCATACATGAGACTTCCCACTTTGCAGAAGCATAAGGAACTTGTCATCATATTTTCTTCCTCTTGAGTCTTAGGCCTTTGGTCATCGGACGAGGAACTCCATGTCTAAAAGGAAGCAATCCTTTCTTGGAGTTTTGCATGCTAAACCGTTCTAGAACCTTATCTATATATCCGAAGCTTGTGATAAGCCTAACATCTTATTCTTGCGATCTCGCCAAAGCTTGATCCCTAGAATAAAGTTAGCCTCACCCAAGTCCTTCATATCAAATTGGCTTGACAACCAAACTTTAACCGATGACATTACCCCTACATCATTCCCAATGAGTAGAATATCATCAACATAAAGCACTAGGAACATTACTACTTTGTCTCGATGTCTTTTGTACACACATGGTTCATCAAGATTTTGTTCAAAACCAAATGACTTGATTGCTTGATCAAATCTGATGTTCCATGACCTAGATGCTTGTTTAAGTCCATAAATAGACCTATTCAACTTGCATACCATATGCTCTTGGTTCTTTGCTATGAAACCTTCTGGTTGCAACATGTATATTTCTTCTTCAAGATTGCCATTAAGAAATGCACTCTTGACATCCATTTGCCAAATCTCATAATCATAATGAGCAGCAATGGATAAGAGAATTCTGATAGATTTAAGCATGGCTACTGGCGAAAAAGTTTCATCATGGTCAATACTTTCTTTTTGTGTATACCCTTTCGCCACTAGCCTTGCTTTAAAGGTTTCAACCTTTCCATCTATCCCTCTCTTCCTCTTGTAAACCCATTTGCAACCAACAGGTTTAATGCCGTTAGGCGCCTTTACAAGATCCCATACATGATTGGAATCCATAGAATCCAATTCAGATTTCATAGCTTGGACCCAATGATGTGCATCTATATCATTCATTGCTTCATCATAAGTGTAAGGATCCGATTCAGCCTCTTCTGAGATAGCCTCATAAGTTTCTCCCAAACCTATGAATCTTATAGGAGGCCGAATAATTCTCCCACTACGACGAGGCACACAATGTGTCCGACATCTCATGAGTAGTATCTTGTGGTGTATCTAATACAGTCACATCATCCCTAGTTTCATCCATTGGTTGTTCAACTACAGGTTCATTCATTTCAGCCAAGACAACTCTACTTCTAGGGGTAAAATTATTCATATAGTCATTTTCCAAGAATTTGGCATTTGTGCTAACAAACACTTTATTATCCTTATGACTATAGAATAAACTTCCAAGCATTTTCCTTTTGGATACCCTACAAAAAATACCACTTTTATTTTAGGCTGTAACTTGTCGACTTTCCTTTCAACACATGTGCTAGACAACCCCAAATGTGGAGATGTCTCATACTAGGCTTACGCCCGTTTCCACAACTCTACGGAGTGTTTTAGGAATAGACTTTGAAGGTACTAAATTCAAAAGATACATTGCGATATTTAAGGCATATCCCCAAAAGAAATTGGTAGAGTCGAATAACTCAACATGGACCTAACCATATCTAAAAGAGTCCTATTCCTTCTTTCTTGCTACACCATTTTGTTGTGGAGTTCCAGTGCGATCAATTGGGATATAATCCCATTTCGATCAAGTAATTCTTGAAATCACCAAGAAGGTATTCGCCACCTCGATCAGATCGAATGACCTTTATGTGTTTACCCAATTGATTTTCAACTTCAGCCCTAAACTCTTTGAACTTTTCAAAGGCTTCAGACTTCCATTTCATTAGGTACACATAACCAAATCTAGAGTAATCATCAGTGAAAGTAATGAAATACTCATAGCCACCTCTTGCTTGGATTGACATAGGACCACATACATCTGAATGTACTAGTTCTAGCAAATCTTGGACTCTTCTACCCTTTGCATTAAAAGGTCGTTTGGTCATCTTACCTTCCAAACAAGATTCGCAAACTGGAAAACCATCAAAGTCCATGGGCTGTAAAAGTCCATCTTTGATTAATCTTTGAATCCTACTTGAATTAATATGACCTAAACGCAAGTGCCATAGATATGCATCACTAGTAGAAGGAAACTTTCTCTTTAACGATTTCACATGAGAGTTACTATCTAATTCAGAATTGTATAATTCATGCTTATCAGGAGTTAAAATATAAAGACCATCTACAATATTGCCAGAACAGATAAACATTTTATCCTTCTTTATTACAACATTGTCTTTTAGGATAACACAATATCCATGTTTACCTAAGTAAGTTGCAGAAATTAAATTCCTACGAACATTAGGTACATACAAACAGTCTTCCAATATTAAAACTCTAGACTTAAAACACAAATTAAACACTCCAACAGCTTCAACCGGAATCTTGCTCCCATCAGCCAAAGTAAGAAATAGTTCTCCCTCATTCAACTTTCTGATCTCCTGGAACCCCTGCAAAGAATTGCAGATATGATTAGTACAACCTGAATCCACACACCGAGGAATCTCTGTTGGATTCTGTACCAAACATATTTCAAGAAGAAATGAACTTTTCATACCCTTATTCTTGGCAGCCTTGAATGTTGGACAATTCCTCTTCCAATGTCCTTTCTCACCACAATGGAAACACTTTCCTTTGGTTTTCTTTCCTTTGGTTTTCTTTCCTTTGTTGGCAACCCCTAAGGCAATTTGTTTACCACCATTCTTAGTGAAGTCCTTCTTCTTCTTCTTCTTACCCTTGCCCTTCGACTTAGGTTGAGAAGTAGAAACTTCACCCACATTGGCTTCAACACTAGAAGTACCAAGGATGCCTTCCACCGCCACTAACTCATTCATTAATTCAGACAAAGAATAAATCTTTTTGTTCATATTATAATTGAGTCTGAATTCCTTGAATGATTCTGGTAGTGACTGGAGTATCATATCCACTTGGGATTCTCCATCAATGTCGGCACCTAAAACTTCTAATGTGTTCAGATTAGCAATCATCCTAAGACAATGCTTTCTCACTGAACTTCTTGCAGCCATTTTGGTATTATAAATTTGCCTCATGGTTTCTTGCCTTGCAGAACGGCCTTGCTCACCAAACATCTCCTTCAGACTATGCATTATGTCCGAAGCAAGTTCTACATCTGCATTTGATCTTTGTAGAACATTTGAGATAGATGCTAGGATGTAGCACTTGGCCATCTCATTAGATTTACGCAACGATCATATCGTTGTTTTTCCTCAAGAGGAGCATCTAATGAAGGAAAGTTAGGACATGGTTGAGTAAGCACATATTTGTGCTCTTCAAATAAGAACAATGTCCAAATTTCTTTTCCAATCAACATAGTTGGATCCGATCGGTTGTTTGGGTTAAGAATAGAAACAAGTGGGCTAAATGATGCCATGACAAAATCTGAAAATAATAAACATGAATATAATAAGTAAATTGGACATTATCAATTTAGCATAAAAGTATATAATATGGAACCTTAATAAAATCATAAAATAACATATGCAACGACAACCCAATCTCATATTCAATATCCCTCAGCATAGAGTGAACATAAAATACTATGATTGATTGAGAACTATTCCCATTATTAGCACTATCATGATAACTCTTATCAAATACTAATAATATGCCGTTTTATATTTAGCCTTTAAGTAATAGTAGTAAGAACTCAGCATAGAGGATACTATAATACTTAGTCTAGTGTATACCATTGTCTAGAATTATGTGTAACCACATTTCATCCCTTTAACAGGCTTATTTTGTAGTACCATGATAAAACACCCTCCGCATGGAATGCAAAGCTCGAAGCTAAGACAAAGTGTTTATCAAACCACTATAAACCAAGAAATTCAATCTTGTAGGACCATGAAATAAATACTCTCCGCATAGAATGCTAAGCTCGAGGCAAAGACAAAGTATATATTTCACACTACTATGAACCAACAATAGAGGCCGTGAGAACCAACCCTTGAATCTCTCTCCCACTAGATATTTTAAAATAAAGGTTTTTAGGATCAAGAACCATAATAATGCTAAACACGTTGAAAAAATAATCCTAATTTAATTAGGAATAAATTTCATTAAACTAGCATTAACATATATAAATATATATAACGTAATAAAAAACTTTATTACATATATTAATTTTTATTCATATTATATTATATATAATATAATATACAAATTAATATATGTAATATATATTTATTACACTATATATATATAATATAATATAATATACCTATATATGTACTTTACATATGTGTATGTGTATATATATATATATATATATGTATATATATATATATATATATATATATATATATTATGGCCCCACGGTTGCAAGGTGTGCTAATTCATGATGGAATTCATGATTCATGAAGTCTAAGATTCCACCTTTACAATAATATCTATGGGTCCCACTTGCAATATATATATATATATATGTGGATTGATCTTTTCATAGCCATAATACATGCAAGACAAAAGAAAAGTTTTGATAGTCAACCCATGCAAGCCTAAACCTAAGAACCCAACCGTATAAACACAATTCAATTGCACGTGTCCTTCCATCCGTATGAATTTTATTCACAATGCACATATCATATAAGCCAAAACTTGAAAGTTTAAACCATGCAAAGAAGCCAAGTCAAACGGTACAAGAAAACTTCCGAACAGTGTATGCAGTTAACAATTACAAAAACAGTTATTTCATAAATTAATAATTGTATGTAAGAACCATAAAAGCACGGCACTATTCACTTCATCTTGTGGACATCATTCACGCACAGTACATATCTATGCAATCCCATATTCTTCCATTAATGGTAATTAAATCAATGACCAATCCGTGCACATGTAGAACAATATATCACATATATTTATCAATGCACACAAGATTTATGGAACAATATCTTTATGCAGAAATTTAAAACACAAAGATAACGGTTTTCTTTAATTCTAAAATTCAATCCCACGCAATACAATCATGATATGAAAACCTGACTCTGATACCAATTGAAGGAAAAATTCTGGTTTTGCATCTCATGCAAAACCCACAGCGGAAGCAACGAACTAGGGTCTATTTCATTCATGATTGATAACGTGCACAATGTAAATTTCAGAATTTAAGAACAAGATAGCATACCTTGGTGTGGAGAAATCCAAATAAAGATTAGAAGCACTTGGGAACACTTTTAATCTTCACTCCAATTCCACTTTACGCCCAAGATGTGTGGTCTCTCAATCAGTTTTTCAAATGGAGAATGAAAGTGTGTCTCACCCTCTCTCACACACCGTTTCTTTTTCTTTTCTAATCTCTTCTACAAAAAATTATGTATGTTTCTTCCTTTATAACTAACTGATTATCTAATTGGGCTGGCCTATTGGGCCTTTCCAATTGGGCTTTAGTGTGTGGCTTGGAGTGGGACCAAAAGGGACCAATAAGACACTAGCTCCAATGGGCCTTGGGCTTTTCCGTCAACTCTTGACAAGTCCAAAGTTATCATTAATTATATTTAATACCACTATATAAATATAATTGCACTCTAGGCCTTATTAATAAATTATATCCCAAGACTTTATTAAACACGTAACCCCTTCATAAAATATTCGTAGTAACACAAAGTCATAAATGTAGACTGCCACTTTGTAAATTACTACATCTTATCCTTAATTGCCAGTTTAATTCTTTAAAGATATTCATTATATATTTATGAAACCCAATTTCATAAATATATACTTTAGTAATTTCTTACTAAAGTGGTTAGGCCTAACACTCTGAATAACTGAAACCATTAAACTTATCTCAAGGGAATATTTTATATCTCTATCAAGAGACTATGAATTCCATCTTGAGAATATATGTTCCATCAACACTAAATGTGGCTGCCCAACATACTGAGGTTTTGACCGTCACTTCAGGTCTCACTCCTGATATATCAAAGCAACCTACACTTCATGATCAGGTCCATTATTCTCTCAGGATTAAGAGTTCATGCAAATAGAAGTCGTGAGATTTATTATTCATTTGACAGTCGTTAGGAAAATAATAAATCTCACAGCAGTCCTGTTCAATATATTTTAACTCTTAAAACATATCAACATATCAACTAGAAGTTTCCACTTCCATGATCAAGACAAATCATCTTAGTTGACACGTTATAGTCTTCGCAGTTGAAATGCCCAATTTCATCACCGACTACGAACTATAAATTCTGAGTTTACAAAGAATTTGTGATTTACATCTTCTGTGACTTTTCACATAAATCACATACAATGCATCTCATGGACTATATGATAATGTCCCATATTCATGTTACTATTATTTTAGATAATAATAAAATAACTTTATCAACCACAATATTAAGTCATACATCATGTCGTACATAATGTTATACATAATATCATACATAACATCACACAATAGGATTTAAGGGCACTAATCCTAACATCTATAACTCCCACATCTCCTAGAAAATACGCTCGCAATCATATTTAAAGCATTTTGTTCTTTTTGATTTTATTTCTTTGAATATTTTCTTTTTATTAAGTAAACCATGCATAGGTATACAAAGGAGAGAAAAGAAATATTCAATTATGTTAAGCTTTTAACATTGCACTGTTGCTATGCCGAAGCATACAAATGTCATTGACATTGCACTTTTGCTATGTCGAAGCATACATATGTCATATCATGATTGGTGGGTAACAGTGGTTAGATGGTTATTTATGCCTTTTTCTTAGGATTTTCTAGTCCTTCCCGTCAAAAAGAGTGATACAAGTGTTAAGTACAAGAGATCACTTAACCTTACTCATCACAAACAAAGAGCCACAAAGCTCATTTGCTTAGTTGTGCATAAGAATGCTCGTCTAAGCTACAAGAGATACAAAGTTTAGAAAACTCTGTTTCAAATGCCATTTTAAGGTTTACAACAACCGATGTACACATACACACACTGTTTTTGTATTTTTATGATTTTTTTTTTTTTGAACACAAACAAAAATAAAAACTAAATAACCAAACAAAAACAATCAAACAACATGAAAGCATGAAAGTCCTACTTTAGATAGAAAGAATTAAAGTAGAGGACAAAAGGAAAAGACAGTTAAGTCTTAGGCTCCTTTCTCACCCATACAGCATGAGTCTTTGGCCGTGAAGATGAAAAGGCACGTATCCTAGTATGTCTACTAAAGGACATAGATGAATTAAGATTCTCCTAAAATTGAGTTAAAAAGCTCAAGACTTTTAATAACTCTCCAAACAAAGGTGTAGGTCCTTGAGAGGAAACCTGTGACTGTTTGGACACTTGCTTTTGAGGATACAACTTAAAGCAATTAGGACGAATATGTCCAGAAACACCACAATGTTGACAAACATGAGGTCTAACACAGGATTTAGAATTAGCCAAAACTATTTTAGATTTCATACCTTTATTACCTTTCTCAAACTGAGGCACAATGATAGTCCTTGATCCAGAAGCCGTGGAAGAGGAGGGGCCAGAGGAGACATCATATCCTAAGCCAGTCTTATCAAAACTAGGCTTTTGAGCACTTAAGACCTCTTCAAGCTTTTTACTAGACATCCTCTCTATTTGAGTTCTAGCTTGACTAAGCTCAACCTCAAGATTCTTGACCTTCTCTTCTAATAAGGTATTCTTCATAATGAGAGTCTCAACTAACCTTGTAGTCTCATCCAGTTTGACTAACATATCAGCCTTTTCAGTTTTTACCTCATTAAGCTCTTTTCTACAAAGATGAGAAGTCTTTTCAAATTTTATGAATTCAGTGCATAGCTTATCATAGGCTTCCCAAAGGGTCATCTTCTTGGATACTTCATCATCAGAAGAATCCTCACTGTCACTAACACTCTCCACAATCACCTTATCGGTTGAGGCAGAAAAGGCCATAACGTGACTACATTCATCCACATACTCATCAAAAGAGCCATTCTTAGTGTCACTCCAAGTAGCAACCAGCCCTTTATCTTCTGACTTCTTGACCTTTTCCCTCGTAAGGTAGTTTGGGCACTCTATCCTCATATGACCAAAACCCTTGCACTCATGGCATTGGATGAGGGGTTTCTCATTCTTACCCTTCCTAGAGGATTTAGATTTCCTAGAAGGTTTGCCTTTATCCTTTTTTCTAAATTGAAGAAGCTTGATAATCTCATCAGTTATGAAGGTTAGATCCTCATCCTCATCCTCGTCATCATCATCTTCGTCTTCGAAGTCCACAATCTCTTCCTCTATACCCTTAAGAGCCAAGTTTTTATTCTTTCCGCTTTTTCCCACTGAGCCTAATCTCATTTCATAGATTTGAAGGTTCCCTACAAGCTTAGTCAAAGGTTTGAAGGTTCCCTACAAGCTTAGTCAAAGGAATTTGATCAATGTCCTTTGCTTCTTCAATGGCGGTGATTTTGGCATGGAATCTTTCAAGTAAGGACCTAAGGATTTTCCTATCAATTTTGGATTTTGCTATAGACTCTCTAAGGTTGAAGGAAAAATTCACAATATTCTTGAGTTTAGCATAAAACTCATCAAAGGTCTTACCCTCTTCAGTCCTTATTTCTTCAAAGCTACTAGTGAGTCTTTGAAGCTTTACAGTCTTCATTGCCTTGGTACCTTCATTAGTGGTCTCAAGAATGGACCATGCTTCCTTGGTAACTTCCGTGGATGATATTTTCTCAAATTTCTCATTGGTCACCCCACAAAACAAAGCATTCAAGGCTCTACTATTGAAATTTGCCTCTATGATTGTTGCTTCATCCCAATCCACTGGCACTTTCTTTGGCTTAATCCAACCAACTTCAACGGCTTGCCATACCTGTTCACCTAGAGCCTGCAAGAAAACTTTCATACGAACTTTCCAGTACGCATAATTAGTGCCATCAAATAAAGGAGGAATCAAAAGAGATTGTCCCCGATCCATGACAAAGGGGCCAAGGATCACACACAAGGATTAAACCCTAATCAGAGTGTGCCTACTTTGATACCACTTGATAGGCCAAAAATATATTGACCCCTTGTGAAGGATTAATTAATTAATTAGCCAAGTTTAATTAATTAACCAATTTAACATGCAAATGCGTGGTAGCACAAACAAATCACCAATAAACTAAAGTGCAACGGAAAATAAATTTGACACGGGGATTTGTTTACGAATGGGGAAAACCTCAAAGGCAAAAACCCCACCGGGTGATTTTAATGTCACCACTCCCGAGAATCCACTATTATCACAACAAGCGGTTACAAGTAAAGGAATCCTAGTACCTTATACCAACCTACATTTGAACCCTTACCCCAATACCTAATTGGACTTGTTCTGTAGTGACAATCTCTCATTTTCAATGCACGACTCCCAGTACGTGACTAACCAATTGCACGGATCCCAGTACGCGACTTCAATCACCAACTTGAGAAAGATGTTGGCTGCAAAGTTCTTTAGTTCATCCTCACAATGAAGAATAAGAAGATTCTTGGTTACAAAACCCTGTGGTGCAAAGACACAACAGCTTCTTCATAAAGAGATGAACTAGGGCAAACTTTTTCTCCGGTCACAAATTGCTTGAACAGACTTTGCTCAATGCTTGTGAAACTTGTGCTTACTTTGACGGCCCTTAAAATAATCCTTTTATATGTCTAGAGCTATGAGAAAATAAGGCTCAAAGACATGTCCATGGATTAGAATCAAAACAATATTGAAAAACTGTTTTTCTTAAATCTCGACAGCTAGAGGTGTCGAGGTGCTGTCAAGCAGCTGTCAAGCCACGGGGCTAGAACAGCTTCTTAAAGCTCGATAGATGCAGCTGTCGAGCTTTAATGAAGAGCACTTCTCAGGTTGTTTCTTGGATAGACTTGCATGGTTTTAACACTTGATCTTGAAACCTTGTTTCTTGAAGTATCAAAAACATCCTAGATCTACCCAATTACATGTAAAGTGCATTTTGTCAAAGTATTAGCCAATTACATAAAAGAATGACATATGTTCTTATTAAGTGAACCACATTTGTCCTAACATTCATGATGTTAGAAGATTCCACAATCAATTTTCTGCATGGTTATTGAAATTATTGTTTGATAAAAACTGATATTGATGTTATGATGTTGTTTAAGTTTGATATTAAGTATGTTAGATTGAACTTTAAGGTTATAGATCACAATCTCAATCGTTTATGTTCATATCATAGAAGTTTATTCATGAAAACTATTGAAAACTTCTTCAGAAAAATTCTGGAAATAATTCTGTTTCAAGAGTTTCGATTGATCGAGAATCTCCTTCGATTGATCGAGTGAGACGAAAACCTCCTAGAAAATTTCATCACATGTTTCGATCAATCAAAATTTATTTTGGATAGATCAAATGTTCCTTTTCGATCAATCTACTAGCAATCGAGAGTCAACCGAATTGGACAGAACCTATGTGATGATTTTCTTTATATTTTCGATTGATCGAAAATTGCTTCCGATCGATCAAATGTTCTTTTTCGATCGGTCGAAATTTATTTTGGATAGATCAAATGTTCCTTTTCGATCGATCGAAAAAAAATCGAGAGTCGATCGAATTGGACAGAACCTATGTGATGATTTTCTTTATATTCTCAATTGATTGAAAATTGATTCCGATCGATCGAATTTTCTTTTTCAATCAATCGAGTATCAATCGAGCTAGGCAGAAGGTTTGGTACGAATTTCTTCACTCTTTCAACAGGTTTGATTGATCGATTGCTGTGAATTTTGAATATTTCTAAGTTTTTTCATACTTTAAAACTGCAAGGCTATGTGTGATGAGATTACACATGATTTTTAATTAAAAACGTTTTCTTTTAAAATATCTAGTGAGAAAGAGATACAAGAGTTGGATCTCACGACCTCCATTATCAGTTCATAGTAGTGTGGGTAAGCACCTCGTCTTGGCGTATATGCCTCGCGATCCCAAAGGAGGGTGTTTACTTCATAGTACTACAGGTGAACAAGCAACTTGTCTTGGCGTATATGTCTCGCGATGTCAAAGGAGGGTGTTTTACTATAAGTTTAAACACTATAAGGTAGATGAAATGTGGCTACACATGATTCTAAATAATGGTGTACACTAGACTATGTGTAATGTTAACCTCCCAAAGGAGTTATGTCATTATTTACTTAGAGGCTCAAGGTAATACGACATATTATTAGTGTTTGATAAGAGTTATCAATATAGCACTGATAGTGAGAATAGTTCTCAATCAATCATGATGTTTATAATATAGTCGCTACCAAGGAATTATATACATGGATTGGGTTTTCGTTGCATATTTTATGTTATAGGATTATTAAGGTTCCATACTATATGTTTATATGCTAAATTGATAATGTCCGATTTACTTATTATATTCATTTTTGTTATTTTCAGATTTAAACCATGGCATCTTTTAGCCCACTTGTTGCTATTATTAATATATATATATATATATATATATAAATAAAATAAAAACTGATTGGATCCAACTATGTTGACTGGAAAAGAAACTTGGACATTGGTCTCACTGCTAAAGAGCACAAATTTGTGTTTTATGAACCTTGTCCTAACTTCCCATCATTAGATACTCCTCTTGAGGAAAAACAACAATATGATCATTAGCAGAAATCTAATGAAATGGCCAAGTGCTATATCCTAACTTCTATCTCAAATGTTCTACAGCATCAAATGCAAGATGTAGATCTAGCTTTAGACATAATACTAAGTCTGAAGGAGATGTTTGGTGAGCAAGGTCATTCTGCTAGGCATAAAACTATGAGGTAGATTTATAATACCAAAATGGCTGAAGGTACTTCAGTACACTTGTATGACATGTATGACATTATGTTTTATGTAATAAACTTGTTTTATTATGATCTAAAATTATGGTAACATGAATATTTGGACATTATCATATAGTCCATGAGATGCATAGTATGTGATTTAATCATAGAAGATATAAATTACAAGTTCTTTGTAAACTCAGAATTTTAGTTCATACGGTGATGAAATTAGGTATTTTATCTGTGAAGACTATAACATATCAACTAAAATGATTTGTCTTGATCATAGAAGTGGAGACTTCTAACTGATATGTTGATATATTTTAAGTATTAAGACATATTGAACTGGACCACTGTGAGATTTATTATTCTACTAACAACTGTCAAATGAATAATAAATCTCACGACTTCTATTTACAAAAACTCTCAATCCTGAGAGAATAATTAACCTGGTCATGAAGTGTATGTTGCTTTGATATATCAAGAATGAGATTTAAAGTCAAGATTAAAACCTCAGTATGTTGGGTAGCCACATTTAATGTTAAAGGAACATATATTCTCAAGATGGAATTCATAATCTTAACGGAGATATAAAATATTCCCTCGAGATAAGTTTAATAGGTTTGGCTATTTAGAGTGTTAGGCCTAACCACTTTAATAAGAAGTTACTAAAATATATATTCATGAAATTGGATTTCATAAATATATGATGAATAACTTAAATGATTAAATCGGGTACTGAAGGATTAAGATGTAGTATTCTTCAAAGTGGCAGTCAATATTCATGACTTTTTATTACTACGAATATTTTAATGAAGTGGTTGAATGTATGATAAAGTATTGGGATATAATTTATTAATAAGGCTTAGAGTGCAATTATATTTATAGTAGTATTAAATATAATTAATGGTAATTTTGGACTTATCAAGAGTTGATAGAAAGGCCCAAATCCCATTAGAGCTAGTGTCTTATTTGTTTTTTTTTGTCCCACTCCAAGCCACATATTAAAGCTCAATTGGAATGGTCCAAAAGGCTAGTCCAATTAGATAATCAGCTATATATATAAGGAGAGAAACATACAAAATTCTAAAATGAATAAAAATGGTGTGTATGTAAGTGTAAGCCACTCTTTTATTCTCCATTGAACACATACGTATAAACTGATTGAGAGACCACACTTTTTGGGCATAAGTGGAAT
This sequence comes from Castanea sativa, assembly GCF_040712315.1. Lineage (NCBI taxonomy): Eukaryota > Viridiplantae > Streptophyta > Magnoliopsida > Fagales > Fagaceae > Castanea > Castanea sativa. Next base: position 14,846,644 of record NC_134020.1, read on the forward strand.
TTAAGTGAAAATTAAAAGTGTTCCAAAGTACTTCTAATCCTTGGTTTTGAATTTCACCACACCAAGGTACGCTTTCTTGTTCTTAAATTCTGAAATTTACATAGTACATGTTATCAATTGTGAATAAAGTAAATCTATTAATTTTTACTGCGTACATTTTGTATGCTATACAAACTATGTTTTTCCTTCATATTTAACTTTTTTTTTTTGAGTTTTTTCTTTTTTGGTTATTTGTTCTCTTATTTGTATTGAAAGGAAAATAAAGACACTGAACATATTATTATTATTATTATTATTATTATTATTATTATTATTATTATTATTATGTAAAAGCTTATTGGTCAAACCCAAACCCAACCCATTTCCCAAGTTTAAAGATTATCCCCTAAAACCCAGATATACTTTCTTTTCTTCTTCTTTTCTTTATGGTTGAATTAAAGCCCATTATCCTTATTTCTCAATTTAAAAAATTCAGCCAAATAATCAATTAGCTATCTCAATCTCACATGACTAATTATTGGGCGAAAATGGGCAAAATGCTCGCACAAAAAAAATGGGCAAATGCCCATTTTTTCAAACTAATTAGGGAAATGCCCCTCTTTTGAAACTCGATTTTCTCAATTTTAAAAATACAGTCAAATAATCAAATATTAATCTCACATGAATAGTCATTCCATTTCAAGACTTTTTATAATGTATAGAACATGCTCCCAAAACTTCTTCTTTTTTTTTAATGTTTTTGAGCAATCTCCCAATGCATGTTTGAATCTAATTCCCAACAATTATGTATAGAATAATTTGAATTTTAAAAAAATAATAATTTGATAATTATAATGGGGGAGATTTAAAATCTAAATATCTTGAAAACTCAAATCAGTCAATTGAACTGCAAAACTCTTAGAATAATAATTTAAACATTAGATCTTTATGTTTAAATTAGCCTAAACAACGCTAATTTAAACTTGGTACCTTTTATTTTGTTCTTTTTCCTTTTGTTCAAATTATAGCCTAAACAACGCTAAAATGCCTTTTTCTTTTTTCGCTTTTTTCGTTTTGTTTAAATTAGTCTAATCAACGCCAAAATACATTCTGATGAGCATTCCAACACTATGCTTGTTTCTACTCAAAACAACCAAAACGTGGTAGCAAATCACGTAGCTGCACGTTAAGCACGAGCGAATTTTCCTTTGTCTTTTCGTTAACACAAGGGCAGAAATAAAGAACATATGCAAGTTGATATTTGCCAAACGAACCTTGAAAAGTACAAAGAAAGAGTGTTGTTTTTTTTGGTGGATAACACTACAGTAGTGACAACGATATACAACCAATACTTAGAAAGTCAGACTAATAAAAGTGATAATCACCCGATTAAATTATGGTTAAAGTATTCAAATCAAAGAGAAAAACTTTGTTTAATGACTCATACCTTATTGTTTAGATGGAAAATTAAAATTTAGGCCGACTGCATTCGTTTTCCTTTTTTGGACGAAACCATTTACTGCAATCTAGATTCTCACTCTGTCATAAGCGCATAATTTATTGTCTTATTTTCCAGGCGGCACCTATCTTTTAAAATCCACCCTCTTTTTGGCCTATTCTCATTCTTTTGATTCTCACCGATCTGTTCAATGATAGATGAAAGGACAAAACAAGCCAACGGGGTTGGTTCAATTGGTAAAGCTCGAACGCTTTGCTCAAGAGGTCTAGGTTCAATTCTCGTTGCCAGCATTCCTTCTTGGTGGGTGATCTATAAGTCCAATGCAAGTCCTCTTTGTGGCCTGTGGCTTGCCCAGACCTGATATAGGGTAACCTCTGCTCACCAAAATTTTTTTTACCAAAAAAAAGACAACAAAAGTTTAAGAATAATTCTTTTAAGGATTTTCAATTAAATTTAAATATGTGATTTCATTTACAATCAACCACATAGCAGAATTTAATAATCTTTATAAAAAGACAATATTATTTGTATGTGTTGCATTGTAATAGTATTAGTCTAAGCAATTATGTATTTAAATTTAATTAGAGAATATAAGGTGTAACACCTAAGAAATTACTTACTTCATCTCATATTGTTAAGCCTTTTTAGAAAATCGAAAAAATAAAAAATGTTTTGAGAAGATTGTTTAAGGTTCTCGTATGTATTTAATTAAGAGACAAAGTAATAAATGATGTTCCTTTCAAAATTTGATGTTCAAAGCAAGTTCAATAATTTGGAATGGAGAGAGGGAAAATTCTTAGGTGCTCTTAGAGCATAGATAAATAGTGTTTTCTCCTCTCACAAGGGAGATATATCATGTACCAAATTTATGAGTTTTTCCTCTTACATGAGAGTGGACTGCACCATGAATGTAAGAATAATGAGTACTATAGGGATGAAAGGCCCAGATCTAGATATTGGGCCGTGGGCCGCGCCCGAGGACATTAGATAGCTCGAGGACAGATAAGTACTAGCGAAGACAGATAGGTTATTGAGCTAAAGAAGAGGTCGAGTCACAATGAGCAATTGGTGCTGCCCGAGGAGCGACCCCTTCTCGGACAGTGGAGCAGAGGCCTGAAGTCCAACCACCCATCAAGCACTAAGCAATAGGCAGCCGTGCTTGGGAGGATAAACATTAGAAAGAGATGAGTCAACAAGGAATTGAGAAATATCTAGGGAGAAAGCTGCTACCACTGCATTTAATACTCTACATCTAACCTCCTAGCCGCATTAATGTGGAAGTGATTCCTGAATAGTGGTTTCCAGCCTTACAGCTACCCACAGAGACATCAGGAAGGTGTGGATGGGACAAGTATCAGGAAGATTAGTAATCCGATCTACACGTGGAGGATTAGGAAGAAAGAAGAGGACATAAAAAAAGGGAGAACTCCATGACAGAAAGGGGGCATCTAAGATTGATAGAAAGAAAGCACTGTTACCTAAGAACTTGAACATTTGTATAAGTCCTAGAGAAATACATATAAGAACAGGCCTTCCTCGGACTTGACCAAGGAGCATTTTTCTTTATCCAAACTGTTTAACTTGTTTATCCTGACACTAACTAGCATATCACCTGACTCGTTGAACGTTCAGTATTAAGTCCACTCTCTTATAAATTCATTGTTTTAGGCTTATTGGGCCATTGCTTATATCACTTGGGCTGTGGACTGAATCTAGTCCTTACAATTGGCGCCGTTTGTGGGAAATTGAATATTCTTGAGCTTGTTCAACCATGGTGGGTTCAGGACCAAACCATGAAGAATCTATAGGATCCCAATATCAAGATCATTTTCTTAATCTTGAACAAAGGAGAGACCGTGAAGTTAGTGTGCACACAACTTATACCAATAGGAGTCATTCTAGGAGTGGGAGCCATGTGCCTCATGGAGAAGATACCAGAAACCTGCAGTTGGGGATAGATCACTTAAGAAGGAAGCTGCGCCATAAGCAGAGGAAAGGGACTCCTTCAAGTTTAGGGTCTCAATCTGATGATGATGATAGTTATAAACCCAGATCAAGGACACCCCCTAGTGAGTCTTTCTCTTAAGATGAAGATTGCCATCATAGGAGAAGGAGTAGCCGGCCTACAGAAGTTTGGAGAATGATGCTATGAGCAGGGCCTTGTGCCAAATTTCAAAATCACCATTTGCACGGAGGATTGAGAAGGGAAAACTTCCTCAGTGGTTTACCCAACCAACATTTACCATGTATAATGGAAGGACTGATCCAGTGGACCATGTTAGTCATTTTAACTAGAGAATAGTTGTCCACTCCTAGAATGAGGCCTTGATGTGCAAGGTATTCCCACCTAGTTTGGGACCAGTGGCTATGAGATGGTTTGATGGGTTGGAGGAAGGATCAACTGGCTCTTTTCAAGAGCTTACCAGAGCCTTTGGGGCCCGGTTTATCACCTGCAGTAGAGTGCCTTGACCCCTAGACTCCTTACTTTCTATGACTATGCGAGAAGGGGAGACTTTGAAGACATACTCTGATAGATGCTAGGAGATGTTTAACAAGATAGAGGGAAATTTTGATGACGTATCAATAAGGACAGTTAAGGTCAGTCTACTCACTGAGCATAATCTGAGGAAGTCCCTGACTAGAAAGCCTGGCCGAAGTGTGTGTCAGCTAATGGACCGAATTAATGAGTATAAACGGGTTGAGGAGGATCAGCAATAAGGAAAGGGGAAGGCAAAGGTGATTCCCCTGAACCAAAGGGATTTTAGGTCAGAGAGGTATAACAACAATCGGCCCAAGAGAGATTTTGCTTGACACACTGGGCCTACTACTGCCCAAGTAGTCAACACAGTGTTCAGGGAGCCTATATACCAAATCCTAGAGAAGATAAAGAATAAGCCATATTTTAAGTGACCCAATAAGATGAGAGGAGACCCCATGAAGCGTAATCAAAGTCTTCATTGCTAGTACCACCAAAACGAGGACATATTACAAAGGATTGTAGGACTTTGCATGACCACCTGGAACAACTAGTCAAAATTGGGAAATTGAAGCAATTCCTATATCAGCTCACTAGGCAGGGGGGCTAGGTATGGTCGGCACACCAGAGAAATGCTTCCTCAAGACCACCCTTGGGAACAATTTTTGTTATTCTTGCTACCCCAAGTCAGATTGGTTCGTTTCGATCAAGGGTTATGTCCATAGTAAGGTCACATGCTGAGGATTTGATCCTTGATTCTAAGAAGGGAAGAATATAAGTCCGGCCAACTCTAAACTTCTCTGACTATGATAAAGTTAGAACTTTTTAGCCACATGATAATGCCTTGGTGGTTACCCTCTGGATAGGGGGATATGATGTGAAGAAAGTCTTGGTAGATCAAGGTAGTGGGGCAGAGATCATGTACCACAACCTGTACAAAGGGCTTAAGTTGAAGCCCGAGGATTTGGTCAGCTATGATTCCCCTCTGGTGGGGTTTGATGGGAAGATAGTTATCCCAAAGGGCCAGATTAGATTTCCTATTCAAGCAAGATCAGAAGTTGTGGAGGTAGACTTTATTGTGGTAGACGTGTATTCCCCTTATATTGCTATCATGGCAAGACCTTGGCTTCATGTCATAAGAGCTATTCCACCTTGCACTTGAAAGTGAAGTATCCTTAAAGGGACCAGGTTGAAAAACTAATTGGAAGTCAGGCTATGGCCAGACAATGATTAGTTGTTGTAATTAGACATCAATCTAAAGGTGAATCCTTGGCCACCACAAAAAGGGATTTATAGCAACCAAAGGAAACAATAATGTCCTCAAACGCTGTGGCAGAGGGGGCAAGATGTGAAGAGTTGGAGAAAATTACTATTGATAATGATGACGAAAAGTATTTTCAAGTGGGAGTTCAACTACCTCCTCAAGAGAAGGAAGAGCTGGTTGCTTTCCTCAAGAAGATGTTGATGTGTTTGCGTGGAGTACTTATGAAGCTCCTACTGTGAAGCCAAATTTCATTTGTCATCATTTGAATGTTAATCCATCTGTCACCCCTAAGAAACAACCACCTTGGAGCTCCTCTAAAGAGCATTATGATGCTGTCAAAGAAGAGGTGGTGAAACTTAAGCATGTAGGGGCAATAAATGAAGTGTTTTACCCAAAATAGTTGGCCAACACTGTGGTGGTAAAGAAGAAGAATGGGAAATAGCGAGTGTGAGTGGATTTCATAGATTTGGACAAAGTGGTGTGCTGTCGCAGGCAACCAAAAATAAAAACTATACTCCTAAAAATATATGTAATAGTGCGAGTAAGGATCATTCCCACGGAGAGTATTTAGCCTAGTTTTATGCTATGTGAACAAGGAGTGGAGTTGAGTATAATGAAAAAAATTTTAATAAAAAAAACAACTAAGGGACAATTCAAATTAAAATATCAAAATCAATCAAAAGAGCAAACCTTGGTCTAAGTCAACATCCACCACTGGAATTTACAATTGATCATTGATGCAAGTATATATCAATTTACACTTTGAATATTCACCGTTGGAACTATTTTTCTATCTCTCCTTAGTCGCAGTTAATTAGAAAACAAGTGATCTAATTAACCATAACTACTAAACAACCTAAGACAAGCGCTAAAGATTTAATCTAATAGCAGCCTTAAAAATTAGAGAGATCAATGAAACTAAACAACACAAACATAAGCGATTGCATTTAATTTAGTCGATTGTTCTTCCTAAGATCTAATAATTTCTGACGCAGCAAATCATTAAATCTTGGTTGCTTCACAAATTAGAGGGATCAAACATTTACGAATTTGATATCTAACCTAGCAGTAGATTGCAACGAATAATAAACTAGTAGGCCTCCCAGTAATTAAACAAGATAATCATGAAAATAGGCATAGAAGAACATCTGATACTCAAAGCATAAAATTGAACAGTAAAAAATAAATTAGATCTCACAAATTGGACTTGTCAAGAGTTGACAGAAAAGCCCAAAGCCCATTGGAGCTAGTGTCTTATTGGTCTCTTTTGGTCCCACTCCAAGCCACACACTTTCCCAATTGGAAAGGCCCAAAAGGTCAACCCAATTAGATAATCAGTTAGATACAAAGGGAGAAACATACAGAATTTTCTGGAGAGAATTGCAAGAACACTATTGCGAAGTGGTGTAAGAAGTGTTAGACACTTTTTGACATTCTCCCTTTGGAACTGATTGAGAGACCACACATCTTAGGCATTAGTGGAATTGGAGTGAAGATTGAAAGTGTTCTGAAGTGCTTCTGATCTTCAGTTTTGAAATTCACTGCTCCAAGGTACACTCTCTTATTCTTAAATTCTAAAACTTACATAGTGCATGTTATTGATTGTGTATGAAGTAGATCCGTTAAATTTTCATTGCGTATGTTTTGTATGCGATACAAGCACCTGATTACCCAACACGGACTACATACCTTAGGTAAATTAATGCTTCTTACTCATTTAACTGTTAAACAGAACCTTGGTCATGCCTGCTTCCTCGGACCACATACCTTGACTAAATGAATGCTTCTTATTCATTTAAGTGTTGAACAGAACCTTGGTCATGCCTGGTTCCTCGGACTACATACATTGGGTAAATTAACGCTATCATATGCCCCTAAGTGTTAAACAAAACCTTGGTCATGCTTGATTTCCTCAAACCACATACCTTGGGTAAATTAATCTTGTCCTATGCCCTTAAGTGTTAAACAGAACATCGGTCAGGCCTGGTTTCTTAGACCACATACCTTGGGTAAATTAGCCTTTGACCTATCCACAATAGATAATGAAGACCCTTGTTAAAATATCCTAACTGAAGAAATGTCCATGAGCATCACTTAAAGCATTTGCAAGTATATTCATGAAATATTCTTGGGTGATAAACCTGATCTCACTACCGTACTCCTTAGACCATATGCCTTGGGTAAATTAATGCCTCATGTCTACTTGGAGTTAGGAATAGAGCCCCAAATGACACGCAATCTTTTGAGCTAAGTATCTCAAGTACATAGCATATATTTCTAAGTTAAGTAATAAATGTTCAAGTGCTTGACAGTTAACTTATTAAGTTACCAATTGCATGGAGGTTTAACTGTTAGATTATTAGCTGCATAGATATCTGTCAAGGTTAAAGGCAATACTATACTACAATCGGAAGAAGTTATAACTTGAACTTACAGTAATTAAACTATATTCAATCACGAGACAACATTTTGTTTAGCACAAACACATTGAGGATGCGAAGAAATTTAGTACTTTTTATTAGGTAAAGCCCTGAAAAGGAAAAAAGAGTACCTAAAAAAAATAGCAGAGTACAAGTAGGGTCCTAGGTGGTCTTAGAGGAAGGAGGATTGACCTTCGTTGCAATTTGGGAGGGCACCTCGGGCACTATTGCTTGAGCTGGACCCTTGCCCTAAGGATCCTCCTTGGTGGTGAAGGGGAGTGTCACAAGTACCAGTACCTGGCCTTAAGAGGCTCCCTTCTCTTTGGAGGAGTCTTTGGGCACAAGTGAAAGCCTGGCTGGCTCAAGGGTAGTCTCCTTCACTGGCTTTTTATCCCTCTCCATAGCACCTACTTGGTCAGCCTCTTTGGAAAAGGCAGTTGGAGCTGGAAAAGCACTGGCAGAAGTAGTCTTACTAGCCTTAGGAGCTTTGGGGGCAATGTCAATTCGGAACCTGGAGGAGCCTGCTACACGGAGGGTTAGAGGATAGAAAGCATTTTCTGAAGGAAAAATTTTGGTTTCGTATCTCATACAAAACACATAGCGGAAGCAACAAACAAAGATCTATTTCATTCATGATTGATAACGTGCACTATGTAAATTTTAGAATTTAAGAACAAGATGGCGTACCTTGGTGTGGAGAAATTCAAAACAAAGATTAGAAGCACTTGGGAACACTTTTAATCTTCACTCCAATTCCACTTTACGCCCAAGATGTGTGGTCTCTCAATCAGTTTTTCAAATGGAGAATGAAAGTGTGTCTCACACTCTCTCACACACCGTTTCTTATTTCACTTATAAAAATTCTGTATGTTTCTCCCTTTATAACTAACTGATTATCTAATTAGGCTGGCCTATTGGGCCTTTAATGTGTGGCTTGGAGTGGGACGAAAAGAGACCAATAAGACACTAGCTCCAATGGGCCTTGGGCTTTTCCGTCAACTCTTGACAAGTCCAAAGTTACCATTAATTATATTTAATACCACTATATAAATATAATTGCACTCTAGGCCTTATTAATAAATTATATCCCAAGACTTTATTATATATGCAACCTCTTCATAAAATATTTGTAGTAACACAAAGTTATAAATGTAGACTGCCACTTTGGAAATTACTACATCTTATCCTTGAGTACCTGGTTTAATTCTTTAAAGTTATTCATTATATATTTATGAAATCCAATTTCATAAATATATATTTTAGTAATTTCTTACTAAAGTGGTTAGACCTAACTCTCTGAATAACTCAACCCATTAAACTTATCTCAAGGGAATATTTTATATCTCCATCAAGAGACTATGAATTCCATCTTGAGAATATATTTTCCATCAACACTAAATGTGGCTGCCCAACATACTGAGGTTTTGACCATCACTTTAGATCTCACTCCTGATATATCAAAGCAACCTACACCTCATGATCAGGTCCATTATTCTCTCAGGATTAAGAGTTCATGCAAATAGAAGTCTTGAGATTTATTATTCATTTGACAGTCGTTAGGAGAATAATAAATCTCACAGCAGTCCTGTTCAATATGTCTTAACTCTTAAAACATATCAACATATCAACTAGAAGTCTCCACTTCCATGATCAAGACAAATCATCTTAGTTGATACGTTATAGTCTTCACAGATGAAATGCCCAATTTCATCACCGACTACGAACTATAAATTCTGAGTTTACAAAGAACTTGTGATTTACATCTTCTGTGACTTTTCACATAAATCACATACAATGCATCTCATGGACTATATGTTAATGTCTCATATTCATGTTACCATTATTTTAGATAATAATAAAATAACTTTATCAATCACAATATTAAGTCATACGTAATGTCATACATAATATCATACATAGCATCATACAATAGGATTTAAGGGCATTAATCCTAACATTTTCTACCCTTCTTAGTGTTGAAGAAGCATCCACCCCAGCTTGGTTTAATGCTTCGTTCCATACTTGGAAGCAATACCCTCTGCAGACTCCAGTGACCTAAGCCCTATGGTTTTCCTCAGTCTTCTTCACCCTAGTTTCATAGCCTCTTGCTTAGCCTGGGCTGCAGTCTCCTCTACCTTCTCCAATTTCTTCTTCAGAACACCTATTTGCTCCTTGGCAATGGTCAGTTGATCCTCAACTTTGCGCAGCTGTCGGTGCTTCATAGGCCAAAAACGTATTGACCCCTTGTGATGAATTAATTGATTAATTATCCAAGTTTAATTAATTAACCAATTTAACATGCAAACGCGTGGAAGCACAAACAAATCACCAAATAACTAAAGTGGAGCGGAAAATAGATTGACACGGTGATTTATTTACGAATGGGGAAAACCTCCAAGGCAAAAACCCCACCGGGTGATTTTAAGGTCACCACTCCCGAGAATCCACTATTATCACAACAAGTAGTTACAAGTAAAGGAATCCCAGTACCTTATACCAACCTATAGTTGAACCCTTACCCCAATACCCAATTGGACTTATTCTATAGTGACAATCTCTCCTTGTATCGTACGGCTCCTAGTACATGACTAACCAATCTGATACGCGGATCCCAGTACGCGGCTTACTCCTTTGCACGAATCCCAGTACGTGACTAACTCCACAGCAGCCCTTTGATTGTTGTAGTTGATTTGCAGCAGCTTCACATAGAAATACCAATAAGATCTTCAATGTTGGCAAGAGACCTTGCTTAGTCACAAAACCCAAAGGCGTACAAGAAACGCAGCAAGAACTCTTTCTTCTATAAGAGAAGGCTAGGGTTTCAAAAAGAAAACCTTATGAAGCTCTCTAGAGTTAGGTTTTTCTTTTTCCACTTCCTTTATATAGGAGCTTAATAGGCTCTCCTATTCCAAATAGATTTACACAAACCTTGGGCTTTCCTAGTCCAATAAGAATTATACAAACCCATAAACAAATAGCCTTTTAGAATAAAAATGTTGTTGGCTATAGACTGAATCCCATAAGCTTGATCGATCGAGACATCTGTCGAGCTTTAATGAATCTCGACAAATCGAGCTTCTGTCAAGGAGGTATCGAGACCTGCAGTTTGCATTTTTCTTGAGCAGTTCTTGAGTAATCTTCATGTCTTCCATTTAACCACTTGTAATGATCATCTTGAACCTACTTAGATTTCCCCAAATACAGGTAAAGTGTGTTTTGTCAAAGGATATGCCAATTACATAAAAATATGTCCCCAACAATCTCTGCCTTTGGCAATCCGTGACAAAACCACAAGAGTACATTGAATGTCCTAGAATACATTCTACTCAAGATTACAGAATAAATAAGCCTAGTCTAAAAGATCTGAACCTCGGAAGTTGCCGCAAGAAGAAGGTTCGGAATCTTGACTTGGCTTTAACTTTGATAAGTCAAAAACGTATTGACCCCTTGTGAAGGATTAATTAATTAATTATCCAAGTTTAATTAATTAACCAATTTAACATGCAAACGAGTGGTAGCACAAACAAATCACCAATAAACTAAAGTGCAGCGGAAAATAAATTGACACGGTGATTTGTTTACGAATGGGGAAAACCTCCAAGGCAAAAACCCCACCGGGTGATTTTAAGGTCACCACTCCCGAGAATCCACTATTATCACAACAAGCAGTTACAAGTAAAGGAATCTTACTACCTTATACCAACCTACAGTTGAACCCTTACCCCAATACTCAATTGGACTTGTTCTGTAGTGACAATCTCTCCTTTTCAATGCACGGCTCCCAATACGTGACTAACCAATTACGCGGATCCAGTACGCGACTTCAATCACCAACTTGAGAAAGATGTTGGCTGCAAAGTTCTTCAGTTCATCCTTACAATGAAGAACGAGAAGATGCTTGGTTACCAAACCCTATAGTGCAAATATACATCAGCTTCTTCACAAAGAGATGAACTAGGGCAAACTTTGTCTCCGGTCACAAATTGCTTGAACAGACTTTGCTCAATGCTTGTGCAACTTGTGCTTACTTTGACGGCCCTTAAAATAATCCTTTTATATGTCTAGGGTTATGAGAAAAGAATGCCCAAAGACATGTCCACGGATTAGAATCAAAACTATATCGAAAAACTGTTTTTCTTAAATCTCGATAGCTAAAGGTGTCAAGGTGCTGTCGAGCCACGGGGCTAGAACAACTTCTCAAAGCTTGATAGATGCAGCTTTCAAGCCAACTGTCAAGCTTTAATGAAGAGCACTTCTCAGCTTGTTTCTTGGACATACTTGCATAGTTTCAACACTTGATCTTGAAACCTTTTTTCTTGAAGTATCAAAAACATCGTAGATCTACCCAATTACAAGTTAAGTGCGTTTTGTCAAAGGATTAGCCAATTACATAAAAGAATGACATATGTTCTTATTAAGTGAACCACATATGTCCTAACAATCTCCCCCTTTGGCAATCCGTGACAAAACCACAACAAACAAATGAACATATGAGAGAAGTCATAAATCACTCAACTTATACTCACTTTTTAAATACAATATAATCTATCCTAACATAAACTCTTGAAAAGCTTTGCAAGAAGAGAGTTCGTAGCAAGTAAACTTTGATAACATGTATTTCTGAAATACTTTAAACAAAACACATCAAGGCATCTTTGTGTGAAGCAGAAATAAGAGATTGCATACAAAATAAAGAAACATGTGTACAAAAAAAGAAAAGAAACAACACATGTAGAGGTAGGTGAATAAAACATACATCATCATATATATATACCACTTGAGAAACATCATGCATGTGAAAAAAAATTGGTCATAAGACCTAGGTACAAGAACAATGTATCTCTAACAAGAAAGAAAAGAAAAGATACATATAATCCTTACTACATCCCTCAAAAACAAACTCTCCCCCTAAGAGTGACTACTTTCATATCAAAAACTACTCCCACTTTTTGTCACGAGTGACAAAGGGTAATAGTGTCAAGTAGACATCTCGTCAGAACTAGAAGAGCTAGCATCTCCATCCTCATCATCAACATCGTCGGAACCATAATCAGGTGTCTCGGATGCCTGGGGAGGAGGAGAGGGAGACTCCACAAAACCACCAAGGCGAGCCTGCTATCGAGGAGGTGTCGAGGAATAAAACATCAGACACGAGTAAGAAGCTCGATCGATCCACCAGCTGTCGGAAATCTATTGAAAGGTCAAGAGGTTTCTCGATCGATCCAGAGGCTATCGAGTAGCTATCGAGAGGTCAGGAGGTTTCTCAATAGATCCAGAAGCTATCGAGGAGCTATCGAGATTACGATAAGATGCAACTGAAAAGCTCGACAGATAAGCCTGGTATCGAGAGGTGTCGAGAAGGTATCGAGAAGGCTTAAAAACAGTTTTTCAAAGAGGAGAAAAACACATATATGAATGCAATCAAACATGCAACTCAGCCAATGATCCAACCAACACTTTAACCTCTCAAAACATCTCTCAAACAACAAAAAGTTAAACATTTAAAGAAAAGTTCTAATCTCATTAGAAACTATATACCTTTTAATTAAGCTATAATCTCACTAAAGCTTCTAATTAAAATAAATTAAGGACCTTTAAACATACAACAATTCTAATCTCATTAGAATGTTTGTTAAAAAACAAGTCCCAAACTATTTAGGACTAAGAGTTTTATTTAACTAATATCTTTGATTTCATTAGGTCTTTTAGTTAGAACTATGTGTAATCTCATCACACACATCTTTGTTCTTTATATAGATGAAAAACACTTAGAAAAAAAAAATTCTGAATACCCAGTTCTCAAAAACACACACACACACTAAACAAGTCTAACCAATTTTATATTTCAAAAACAAGTTAAGACAGTTTAATGAGCATACATCAACACATGTAAACCTTGTGATGGCCAAATCACATTGTACCTTCACATGTATCAAGAGTAGCAAAGAATATTGCCAGTTGTGTGTGAAAAACATTGCAAGATTGCATGAGTGTCTCAAGGTTATGATGATTTGAGATATGAGAAAATCACTTTAACTCACACATAATCATAACTGTTTGATGGGGACTATCACCTTTAAGGTACATCTTATAACTCCCACATCTCCTAGAAAATACGCTAGCAATCATATTTAAAGTAGCTTGTTCTTTTTGCTTTTATTTTCTTTGAATATTTTCTTTTTATAAAGCAAACCATGCATGGGTATACAAAGGAGAGAAAATAAATACCTAATTATGTTAAGCTTTTGACATTGCACTTTTGCTATGCTGAAGCATATAGATGTCATTGACATTGCACTTTTGCTATGCCGAAGCATACAGATTTCATATCATGATTGACAGGTAACAGTGGTGAGATGGTTATTTATGCCTTTCTCTTAGGATTTTCTAGTCCCTCCCGTCAAAAAGAGTGATACGAGTGTTAAATACAAGAGATCACTTAACCTTACTCATCACAAACAAAGAGTCACAAAGCTCACTTTCTTAGTTGTGCATAGGGATGCTCATCTAAGCTACAAAAGATACAAAGTTTAGAAAACTCTATTTCAAAGGCCATTTGAAGGTTCACAAGAATCAATGTACACATACACACACTGTTTTTGTATTTTTCTAAATTTTTCATTTTTTTTTGAATTAAAACAAAACAACTAAAAACTAAAAAAATAATAACCAAAAACATGCAAGACAAAACAAAGCAAAGCATAAAAACTAGACTGACTCAAAACATTAAAGCAAAACGCACAAGTAATGCAAAAACAAAAACAAAAGAAGAGAGAGAAAAAGTGATTAGATTACTTGGAACCCTTTTCCTTCCACACCTTGGAAGAACCTTTCCTCTTCGCAAACCCTTGAATCGTCGATGAGGGGGAAGGATTGATACCGTTCAAGTTCGAAAGAAACATGAGGGCTTTAAGAAGATCTCCAAGAGGAGCAAACGAGGACGGAAACTGATTCTGGTTTCCTGACGCCAACATGCAATCGCTATTTTGAGTGGCTAACCACTTATAGCAATTTGGTCTAGTATGACCTGCTGCTCCACAGTGATGACAAAGATGCTACTTCTTTTGTTTAGGCCTTTGAGAGATAGCCTTCTTAGCACTAGGGTTTTTAACTTCCTTCTTATCCTGCTTAGCGAGTGCTCCTAAGATAGATTTACCCTTGTCTATGTTCTCACCAGCTAATTCAGTTTTAACATTAGTGTTCTTAATTTCAACATCATTGATGGGAAGGGAACAAAAACAGTAGTACTAACAGAAGCAATATTAGAGGAAGAGAAGTCATACCCTAAACCTGTTCGATCTGAAGCAGATTTTTGAAAGTCGTGCATCGCATCGAACTTAGCACTTGAAGTCCTTTCCAGCTGAGCTTTGACTTGGAATAGTTCTGCCTCAAGCTTCTTAGTCTTTTCAGTCAAGAAGTTATTTTCAAACCTTAGTGCTCCAATAGTTTGATTTGATCATCAAAATTTATGGAAAGCTCTTCACGTTCAAGCTCTTCACGTTCAAGCTCCACATCACTAAGTTTCTTGGTGGTCAACCTATACAGCTTCCTATGCTTTTCTGAGACCTTAGATAATTTTGCATAGGTTGTGTGAATGTCATCTTGATCATCCATCTTCTCAAACTTGGCTTCCACCAATTCCTCTTCTTTATCCACACCTTCAACAATCCCCTCAGTAGGATTAACTGTGGCAATGAAGGCATTCAAGATTCTGTCATCCTCATTGTCGGAATCATCTTCAGGCTCAGTGTCGCTTAGCGTAATAGCAAATGCCTTACTTTTCCCAATCGTATTGAGATACGTTGGGCATTCCTGTTTCATGTGTCCGAAGCCTTGACACCTAAAGCACTTAGATCCTGTAGGAATAGTGTACTAAACGCCATCCCTTGCATCCTTCTTCCTTTGTCTTAACCCTTGAACTGAGAAGAACTGGATTGCCTACGGTCCTTATTGAAACCTTTCCCATTGGCTGCAAAGTTCTTCAGTTCATCCTCACAGTGAAGAACGAGAAGATGCTTGGTTACCAAACCCTATGGTGCAAAGACACAGCAGCTTCTTCACAAAGAGATGAACTAGGGCAAACTTTGTCTCCGGTCACAAATTACTTGAACAAACTTTGCTCAATGCTTGTACAACTTATGCTTACTTTGACGGCCCTTAAAATAATCTTTTTATATGTCTAGGGTTATGAGAAAAGAAGGCCCAAAGACATGTCCACGGATTAGAATCAAAATAGTATTGAAAAACTATTTTTCTTAAATCTCGACAACTAGAGGTGTCGAGGTACTATCGAGCAGCTGTCGACCCACGGGGCTAGAACAGCTTCTTAAAGCTCAATAGATGCAACTGTCGAGCCAGCTGTCAAGCTTTAATGAAGAGCACTTCTCAGCTTGTTTCTTGGATAGACTTACATGGCTTTAACACTTGATCTTGAAACCTTGTTTCTTGAAGTATCAAAAACATCCTAAATCTACCCAATTACAAGTAAAGTGTGTTTTGTCAAAGGATTAGCCAATTACATAAAAGAATGACCTATGTTCTTATTAAGTGAACCACATATGTCCTAACAAACTTGTCTTTCCTGAAAGGCACTAAACAAAACACGTCAAGGTACCATGTGGAAAAAAATGACAAGTTAAATAAACAAGAAACATGTGTATAAAAAGAGAAAAGAAGCAACACATGTGAGATAAAGAGTGAAACACATACATCATCACATATACCACTTGAAATGCATCATGTATATAAAAATGGTTACAAAACCAAAAGATACACAACACAAAAATATATCAATATCAATGTGTATCAAACTAACTCTCCCCCTAAGTTAGTTACATAAAAAACTTTCTTCCCTTTAACATGAAGTTCTCCCCCTAAGTTTATTACTCCCCCTGAGGAATGACATTCAATTCTCAAATTTTTCCCCCTTAGACACAATTGTCAAAGGGCATAAAAAGCCAAAAGACATGACCGGAGATAGACAGAATACTGATATAGAGGGAACGAGGAGAACAAAGAACCATAGATATATAAGAAAAATAAAAACAAGATGCTATGGACACAAAGGAAGAAAAAATGCAAAACAAATAAAAATGAAATGCATGCAAGGATATCTTGATCGATCAAGAGGTGTCGAGAATCTATCGAGAAGAAGGAAAATTCTCGATCATGAAAGAATGAAAGAAAGATGCATATGCATGAAAGCATAATTCCAAAAGCAGATAAGAAATCAAGCAAAGAGAGTCATACTTTAGATAGAAAGAATTAAAGCAGAGGATAAACAAAAAGACAATTAAGTCTTAGGATCCCTTATCACCCACACAGCATGAGTCTTTAGCCGTGAAGTTGAAAAGGCACATGTCCTAGTATGACTACTAAAGGATATAGAGGAATTAGAATTCCCTTGAAATTGAGTTAAAAAGCTCAAAGGTTTTAATAACTCACCAAGAATAGGTACAGAGCCTTTAGACGAAGGATGAGACCTATTTGACACTCGCTTATGAGGAAACAACTTGAAACAATTAGGACGAGTGTGACCGGAAGCACCATAATGGTGACAAACATAAGTAGTTTTCGAACTACTATGCTTCCTAGAAGGAGGTCTAACCTTAGAGGTTGACAGAGACCTCAACTTAGGACAATTTGGCCTAATATGACCAACAATGTGACAATGATGAGAAGTGAGGACAAATTCAGAATTTTTATTCAGCCTAGGAGGAGTTTTAGACATAGGTTTAGAAACTTCAGCGTTATCATCAGATTGTTTACCTTTGTCTATCCTAGCAATATTAGCCTTCAACTCTTCATTATTCCTTTTAAATGGGGGAATATAAAAAATCTTTTTCTTTTGAGCTAAGCTCAACAACAAGTTTGGCACTAGTTAATTTTTCAACTTTAGTTTTGAATTCAACTAGTTGCTCTTCCAAACTCATAATGTTTTCCACCTGAGATGAAATTTGATTTTTAAATTTCTCATTGAAATTATTGGTTTCATCCAATTTTGCAATCAAATCATCTTTTTCAAGCTTGGCCTTTTTAAAATTAGCTTTTAATTTTGTAGAACATTCAAGAGATTTCATACAAAAATTATAAAGCTTGCAATAGGCATCTTGAATACCATCATCATCATTTAACACAAGATCATGCAAATCAAAACAATCAAGAGTTTCCATGACAACAGGGGTCAATGGATCTCACAGCAAATATTAAACCCTAATTAAAGTGTGCCTGCTCTGATACCACTTGATAGGCCAAAAACGTATTGACCCTTTGTGATGAATTAATTGATTAATTTGCCAAGTCTAATTAATTAACCAATTTAACATGCAAACGCGTGGTACCACAAACAAATCACCAAATAACAAGTGCAGCGGCAAAACAATTGACACAATGATTTGTTTACGAATGGGGAAAACCTCCAAGGCAAAAACCTCACCGGGTGATTTTAAGGTCACCACTCCTGAGAATCCACTATTATCACAAGAAGTAGTTACAAGTAAAGGAATCCCAGTACCTTATACCAACCTACAGTTGAACCCTTACCCCAATACCCAATTGGACTTGTTCTGTAGTGACAATCTCTCCTTGTATTGCACAGCTCCCAGTACATGACTAACCAATCTGATACGCGGATCCCAGTACGCGGCTTACTCCTTTGTACGAATCCCAATACGTGACTAACTCCACAGCAACCCTTTGATTGTTGTAGTTGATTTGCAGTAGCTTCACATAGAAACACCAATAAGATCTTTAATGTTGGTGCAATAGTCTTTGCTTGGTCACAAAACCCAAAGGCGTACAAGAAACGCAGCAAGAACTCTTTCGTCTATAGGAGGAGGCTAGGGTTTCAAAAAGAAAACTTTATGAAGCTCTCTAGAGTTAGGTTTTTCTTTTTCCACCTCCTTTAAGTAGGAGCTTAATGGGCTCTCCTATTCCAAATAGATTTACACAAACCTTGGGTTTTCCTAGTCTAATAAGAATTATACAAACCCATAAACAAATAGCCTTTTAGAATAAAAACGTTGTTGACTATAGACTGAATCCCGTAAGCTCGATCGATCGAGACATTTGTTGAGCTTTAATGAATCTCGACAGATCGAGCTTCTGTCGAGGAGGTATCGAGACCTACAATTTGCACTTTTCTTGAGCAGTTCTTGAGTAATCTTCATATCTTCAATTTAACCACTTGTAATGATCATCTTGAACCTACTTAGATTTACCCAAATACAGGTAAAGTACATTTTGTCAAAGGATATGCCAATTACATAAAAATATGTCCCCAATAGTGCTGATCCTCTACCTGCCTCTTAGCCCCAGCCAAAGCTGCCTTGGCACTCTTCCTATCCCTATTTGCCTCGGTCAACTTGACGTTGAGGTCTTTTATCCTCTGCTCGGCCAGAGTAAACACATCGATGATAGTTATAGGCCGTCCCTCCTCTTCCTACATTTGTTCGTGGGCATCATCTACCCACTCATTGGCGATATGTGTTGCCTAGATTGCCTTCAAAAAAGAAAAGAAAGAAGTTAGTATAAATTCTCTAAGAGCAAGAAAGGCATGAATACTATATCAAAAAAAAGACTTACCATGGCCAGATCCCTTTTCAGGTTTAGAAATAGTTCATGTGTCTTAAATGTCCTTAAGTCAGCCATGTCTTGAGGCAATAGTAGTGGCTGCTTTACGGCATTAGCCACGTAGCTTGCCTTCCCCTTTTGGAAGTCTCTGATGGAGGAGTTATGGGGAAGAGGAGCTTCATCCAGTGCAGGGAGGGGTCCCAAATTTGGACCCTGGGGCGCTGGTTAAGCCCCCTCTTTGTGATTGCCCCGTCGCTTGAGGACTCCCTTTGGCTATTTTGGCCCCTTTTTAGGGCTCGAGATCTTTGGATGGGATGACTTCCCCTTCCTCCACCATGTCTTTTCCTTTGCTATCTCATTTCCTTTTCTTATCTGCAGGCTTAAACGAAGAAGTATGGGTGGGAAAATGAGTTGGAGGTCGAGTCTGGACAATAACCTTAAGCACAGTTCCCCTTGCGTGGGACTCAAGGAGCTCAAGCAAGCTCGTCTTGGGTTTCCTTTGTAGCACCATAGCATTAGGGATGTTAAAGGACTCTTCGACATTGCTGACCTAAGTAGGGGGAAGGTGGCTAAAAGTGGCACCTAGAGAGTCTGGGGACTGAGGCTGGTTAAAAGCTTCGAAGTCCTCCTCGGAGTCTAAAACCTCCACTACCTTGGCTGTTTCTTCAAGAGCCACGTGAGAGGAGGTTGCATTTTTCTCGGCACTAAGTTGAGAAGGTAGCTACACTGGTTGAGTACCTTCAAGAGGAGGACCAGTGAGGAAGGCGGGCACTGTAATGTTGATTTGGTGCAGCTGATGATCCTTTGCCTTGATCACGTACTTAGGGGCTTGGAAACTGGTGGAGATGGGCTAGTATCCAAGGATGAGGTGAGCTGCTCGTAGTTGCCAGTTAGTATGTACGAAGATCTCAGATTGGAGTATCCTCGTCAGGTTAGGTTCGTTGACAAAATTGAGTTTAGGGACGTTAAAGTGCTTATCTACAAAAATTTCAAAACCAAAGTCATTGTTAGAGTGGGAAATCATTGAGTAAAGAAAAGTAAAATCACAAACTGCAAAGAGGGTAATAGGAAAGTGTTAGTGACAAATGGGTGGTGTTAGACCAGTAAGCCTAAACCTAAGTACCCCACCTAGTTTCCCGTCTCATGTTAGGCAATGAAGTTCAATATGTAATTCCCCTAAGAGAATTAGGAAGTCTTTGTCCATACCCTGGTTAGTATCAAGTAGACACGATATGAGCCTGACTTCAGGGACCCTAGTGTTGAGATAATATCTCTAGCCTTTAAAGTGTTGATAGTTATAAACCCAATTAACGTCGTGATGGGTGATGTTCACATCCATCTTCTCATTGAGCGCATCTATGCTACCTAGTATCCTAAACATATTAGGGGCACACTGGGTCGGACAAAGTTTGTGGGCAAGTAAAAAATCTCTAGTCACTCTACCTATAGGGATCCTCATCCATCCCTCTATGAAAGTAATCATGGGGATTACTACCTCCCCTTCCGATCTCAAAGTATGCCATTCCCCTTAACGGCAATACCAGATCGAAACCCCAACCGATATGTGGTAACGGGCCTAAAAGTTCTCTATGCCCTCTGGGGTGTTTACTAAGTTAGCAAATCTACCCATTTAAGGTGTGAGTGGAGAGGATTGAAAGAATAAGGTGTAAAATGAAGGGTCGGGGAAGAAAAGATCCTAGAAACGAGGGCAAAAGGCTACTTAAAAAAATGTAGAATAGCACCTCAGACCAAGTCTTGGGAGTTGGAATTTCAAAAAGTGGAACATCCAGAATCTTCAAGCAATTCATATAGGGGTGGGGAAAGCAAGCGGGAGAGTTCCCGCTCAAATCCTACTCAAGGACATATAAGTACTAGCAAAGACAGATAGGTTATTGAGTTAAAGAAGAGGTCGGGTCACAATAAGCAAGTGGTGTTGCCCGAGGAGCAACCCCTCCTCGGACAGTGGAGCAGAGGCCTGAAGTCTAACCACCCATCAAGCACTAGGTAGTAGGTAGCCGTGCTTGGGAGGATAAACATTAGAAAGAGATGAGTCAAGAAGGAATTGAGAAACATTTGGGCAGAAAGCTGCTACCACTACATTGAATGCTCTACATCGAACCTCCTGGTCGCATTAATGTGGAAGTGATACCTAAATAGTAGTTTTCAGCCTTACAGCTACCCACAAAGACTTCAAGAAGGTGTGGATGGGACAAGTATCAGGTAGATTAGCAATCTGATCTACACGTGGAGGGATGTGATGAAAGAAGAGAAAGACATATAAAAGGGGAGAACTCCATGATAGAAAGGGGGCATTTGAGATTGAGAGAGAGAAAGCATTGTATAGCTAAAAACTTGAACATTTGTATATGTCCTAAAGAAATACATATAAGAACAGATCTTCCTTGGTGATGAGAATCAACAAGCATTCAAGGATCCATTGCATGTTCCAGTTGGGCCTATTACAAGAGCAAGATCCAAGAAGATCAAAGAAGCACTTAATGGGCTGATTCAAGAGATTTGGGCTGATTCTAACGCAGGACATTCCAAGTTTGGCCCAAAGAAAGCTGAAAACGTAATAAATTTAATTCAAGCTATTTAGGGCTGATCTGGCTTAATTGCGAGTGATTTATGGCATGAATTAATGGCTGATTGACTTTCTAGCTCTATATCAGTTAAGGCAGATTTTTTCCTATTTTGGATCTGCTGATTTCAGACCAAATCAACTTTTATTTAGGGTTTTATTATTTAGTACGTTTTTTAGGTATTTTCGTTGTTTTTAGGTGCATTTAATGCTTTTTAGGTCAAATTTGATTCCTGATATGGTAAGGTATCAATTAGGAGTTATTTTAAAATATATTTTCTTGTCTATCAAGTTTTATGGAGCCCTTAAATAAGCTCTGAAGTTTGTAAACTTTTTTCATATTATTATTGAATAAAAATCAGAAAAGGTGAGGCTTTGCTCTTCTTTTGGTTCTTCAAGAACTGTGAACTTATCAAGGATTCTTCCTTGTGGCGTTCAAACTTTATACCTTTGGTTCGTGATTCTTTATAATCATTGAGTCAAGGTCAACTTATACCTTTGTTTCGCGTTTCTCCTATAAACGTTGGGTCAGGGTTTCTATCAAAAATCTGAATTTTAGCTTTCTTGGGCAAGTATTCCAATATTTTTGTTGGGTCTCAAAGCGTGTCGATTGAGGTTCGCATCATTTGGTATCAGAGCACAAGTTCTAAAATCAGTTTTCTATCCCTTTATTTATTTATTTATTTTTTCCTGTTATCATCCTATCCTATTCCTTTTGTGTTCTTCATTCATTGTTCTTTTTTTTTCTTTTTCTTTTTTTGTTAAAGTGCACTAGGCTAAAATCATGCACCTAGCTCCCAAAAAAAAAAAAAAAAACGTAAAAAAAAAAGACATCAAAAAAGAATTAGAAAAAAAAA